>NC_047064.1:12483876-12650634 GCF_902459465.1 Asterias rubens | reverse complement strand
CAATCTTGATTGACGACGTTAATTAGCTGTTCCGATCCAGTCGGAACAGCTATTGTTTTCGTCGAGATTTTTATTATTTTTATTATTATTATTATTAGCTGTTCCGATCCAGTCGGAACAGCTATTGTTTTCGTCGAGATTTTTATTATTTTTATTATTAGCTGTTCCGATCCAGTCGGAACAGCTATTGTTTTCGTCGAGATTTTTATTATTTTTATTATTAGCTGTTCCGATCCAGTCGGAACAGCTATTGTTTTCGTCGAGATTTTTATTATTTTTATTATTATTATTAGCTGTTCCGACCGTCCGTCGGAACAGGTATTGTTTTCGTCTAGATTTTTATTGTTTTTAGCTGTTCCGATCCAGTCGGAACAGCTATTGTTTTCGTCGAGATTTTTATTATTTTTATTATTATTATTATTATTATTATTCTTTGTTTCTCCCTAAATCCCATAGTGTTTGTACACGTTTTTGCGGCAGCCTAATCTCCTAAACCATAATACGAAAGAGTAAGTTTATTATACCAAATTGAAGCTTAGAACATAAGCTTAATTCTTATCGTAAAAAATGTAAACAATTTTAATTAATAAGCCTTAATTAAGCTTGTGAATATTTAATTAGCAAACCTAGTTAACACCATATCTCAAAAATTAGACCGCCGATCCTGAAACTTTTTTCAGCTATACACTAGTCAGGTCCTGTTGATGTGATTTCCGACATAAAATTCTGGACGACGTCACCATGACGTCATGTAATGCACGTTTTGTGTCTGTGCACAAACACAATGGCTCTTCAAATCTATACTTTAAACTGGTCAAAAACACAATAACTTCTAAATAATTTATTTGTTAGTTTCCTAAATATCATATTATGTGTAGAAAAATACACTGATCTAATAAGATTTGTTTCAGTCCATAAAAGCAATCAATGTTCGTCTATTAATTAATTAATCAATTAGAATCTTGGCATCATGGGTACAACGTAGTACTTCATAAATTGGGTGCAGTCACTTTCATTGCAATGTTTAAACATCTCTATGATGGGTTGAGGACTCTTGGGGAGAGTCTGAGAAGACGATGTCGTGATGTTTGCATCTTTAATTTGTTTTTGAAAAATGGCAACTAGTAACTAATTAACCACATGACCCTCATTTGCATATTCAATCAGAAAATCTTTGCAGCACCATATCTCAAGAAGTATACAGCCGATTTTAAGACTGTTTGTTGCTAAAGACTCTTTGGGGATTGGAGATTAATTTTGAAAAATCGTGACCTCAAGTTGACCTCTACTTCCGGGTCAACCGGAAGTGGGACCATATCTCAAGAACTATACAACAGATTATAAAACTTTTTTCAGTTATAAACTCCTTAGGCATAAAATATAACTTTTGACAAACCGTGACCTCAAGTTGACCTCTACTTCCGGGTCAACCGGAAGTGGGACCATATCTCATGAAATATACAACCGATTTTCAAACTTTTTTCAGTTATAGACTCCTTGGACATTCAAGATTAGTTTGAAACACATTTGACCCCATATTGACCTTTACTTCCGGGTCGACCGGAAGTGGGCCAATATCTCAAGAAGTACAAAGCCAATGTTCAAACTTCAGTTATAGACTCTAAGGCAATAAATATTAACTTTGGAAAACTGTGACCCTATGTTGACCTCTACTTCTGGGCAACCGGAAGTGGGACTATATATCAAGATCTTCACAACCGATTGCTTAAACTTTTTCAGTTATAGACTCCTTGGCATTGCAGATTAGTCTTTGGTAGCTGTGGGCCCATTTTGACCTTTACTTGTGGGTCAACCGGGAAGTGTGACCTAATACCAAGAGCTACACAACTTTTTTGAAACCTTTTTTTCCAGTTATATATTCCTTGGGCAATGAAGCACATAATCCAAGCAAAACATCACGGAACAGCTTCGTGTTTGTTCACAAACACTTAATGTCTAGTTATTATTATTATTCTTTGTTTCTCCCTAAATCCCATAGTGTTTGTACACGTTTTTGCGGCAGCCTAATCTCCTAAACCATAATACGAAAGAGTAAGTTTATTATACCAAATTGAAGCTTAGAACATAAGCTTAATTCTTATCGTAAAAAATGTAAAAAATTTTAATTAATAAGCCTTAATTAAGCTTGTGAATATTTAATTAGCAAACCTAGTTAACACCATATCTCAAAAATTAGACCGCCGATCCTGAAACTTTTTTCAGCTATACACTAGTCAGGTCCTGTTGATGTGATTTCCGACATAAAATTCTGGACGACGTCACCATGACGTCATGTAATGCACGTTTTGTGTCTGTGCACAAACACAATGGCTCTTCAAATCTATACTTTAAACTGGTCAAAAACACAATAACTTCTAAATAATTTATTTGTTAGTTTCCTAAATATCATATTATGTGTAGAAAAATACACTGATTCTAATAAGATTTGTTTCAGTCCATAAAAGCAATCAATGTTCGTCTATTAATTAATTAATCAATTAGAATCTTGGCATCATGGGTACAACGTAGTACTTCATGAATTGGGTGCAGTCACTTTCATTGCAATGTTTAAACATCTCTATGATGGGTTGAGGACTCTTGGGGAGAGTCTGAGAAGACGATGTCGTGATGTTTGCATCTTTAATTTGTTTTTGAAAAATGGCAACTAGTAACTAATTAACCACATGACCCTCATTTGCATATTCAATCAGAAAATCTTTGCAGCACCATATCTCAAGAAGTATACAGCCGATTTTAAGACTGTTTGTTGCTAAAGACTCTTTGGGGATTGGAGATTAATTTTGAAAAATCGTGACCTCAAGTTGACCTCTACTTCCGGGTCAACCGGAAGTGGGACCATATCTCAAGAACTATACAACAGATTATAAAACTTTTTTCAGTTATAAACTCCTTAGGCATAAAATATAACTTTTGACAAACCGTGACCTCAAGTTGACCTCTACTTCCGGGTCAACCGGAAGTGGGACCATATCTCATGAAATATACAACCGATTTTCAAACTTTTTTCAGTTATAGACTCCTTGGACATTCAAGATTAGTTTGAAACACATTTGACCCCATATTGACCTTTACTTCCGGGTCGACCGGAAGTGGGCCAATATCTCAAGAAGTACAAAGCCAATGTTCAAACTTCAGTTATAGACTCTAAGGCAATAAATATTAACTTTGAAAAACTGTGACCCTATGTTGACCTCTACTTCTGGGCAACCGGAAGTGGGACTATATATCAAGATCTTCACAACCGATTGCTTAAACTTTTTTAGTTATAGACTCCTTGGCATTGCAGATTAGTCTTTGGTAGCTGTGGGCCCATTTTGACCTTTACTTGTGGGTCAACCGGGAAGTGTGACCTAATACCAAGAGCTACACAATTTTTTTGAAACTTTTTTTCCAGTTATATATTCCTTGGGCAATGAAGCACATAATCAAAGCAAAACATCACGGAACAGCTTCGTGTTTGTTCACAAACACTTAATGTCTAGTTATTATTATTATTCTTTGTTTCTCCCTAAATCCCATAGTGTTTGTACACGTTTTCGTGGCAGCCTAATCTCCTAAACCATAATACGAAAGAGTGAGTTTATTATACCAAATTGAAGCTTAGAACATAAGCTTAATTCTTATCGTAAAAAATGTAAAAATTGTTAATTAATAAGCCTTAATTAAGCTTGTGAATATTTAATTAGCAAACCTTGTTAACACCATATCTCAAAAAGTAGACCGCCGATCCTGAAACTTTTTTCAGCTATACACTAGTCAGGTCCTGTAAATGTCATTTCCGACATAAAATTCTGGACGACGTCACCATGACGTCATGTTATGCACGTTTTGTGTCTGTGCACAAACACAATGGCTCTTCAAATCTATACTTTAAACTGGTCAAAAACACAATAACTTCTAAATAATTTATTTGTTAGTTTCCTAAATATCATATTATGTGTAGAAAAATACACTGATTCTAATAAGATTTGTTTCAGTCCATAAAAGCAATCAATGTTAGTCTATTAATTAATTAATCAATTATAATCTTGGCATCATGGGTACAACGTAGTACTTCATAAATTGGGTGCAGTCACTTTCATTGCAATGGTTAGACATCTCTATGGCTCTTGCAACACACTGCAGACCTGTATGGGTTGAGGACTCTCGGTGAGAGTCTGAGAAAACGATGTTGTGATGATTACACCTTTAATTTGTTGTTCAAAAATGGCAACTAGTAATTAGTTAACCACATGGCCCTCATTTGCATATTAAATTAGAAAATCTTTGCAGCACCATATCTCAAGAAGTATACAGCCGATTTTAAGACTGTTTGTTGCTAAAGACTCTCTGGGGATTGGAGATTAATTTTGAAAAATTGTGACCTCAAGTTGACCCCTACTTCCGGGTCGACCGGAAGTGGGTATATATCTCAAGAACTATACAACAGATTATAAAACTTTTTTCAGTTATAAACTCCTTAGGCATAAAATATAACTTTTGACAAACCGTGACCTCAAGTTGACCTCTATTTCCGGGTCAACCGGAAGTGGGACCATATCTCAAGAAATATACAATCGATTTTCAAACTTTTTCAGTTATAGACTCCTTGGACATTCAAGATTAGTTTGAAACACATTTGACCCCATGTTCACCTTTACTTCCGGGTCGACCGGAAGTGGGCCCATATCTCAAGAAGTACAAAGCCAATGTTCAAACTTCAGTTATAGACTCTAAGGCAATTAATATTAACTTTGGAAAACTGTGACCCTATGTTGACCTCTACTTCTAGGTCAACCGGAAGTGGGACTATATATCAAGATCTTCACAACCGATTGCTTTAACTTTTTCAGTTATAGACTCCTTGGCATTGCAGATTAGTCTTTGGTAGCTGTGGGCCCATTTTGACCTTTACTTGCGGGTCAACCGGGAAGTGTGACCTAATACCAAGAGCTACACAACTTTTTTGAAACCTTTTTTTTCAGTTATATACTCCTTGGGCAATGAAGAACATAATCCAAGCAAAACAACAAGGAACAGCTTCGTGTTTGTTCACAAACACTTAATGTCTAGTTATTCTTTGTTTCTCCCTAAATCCCATAGTGTTTGTACACGTTTTTGCGGCAGCCTAATCTCCTAAACCATAATACGAAAGAGTGAGTTTATTATACCAAATTGAAGCTTAGAACATAAGCTTAATTCTTATCGTAAAAAATGTTAAAATTGTTAATTAATAATCCTCAATTAAGCTTATGAATATTTAATTAGCAAACCTTGTTAACACCATATCTCAAAAAGTAGACCGCCGATCCTGAAACTTTTTTCAGCTATACACTAGTCAGGTCCTGTTAATGTGATTTCCGACATAAAATTCTGGACGACGTCACCATGACGTCATGTAATGCACGTTTTGTGTCTGTGCACAAACACAATGGCTCTTCAAATCTATACTTTAAACTGGTCAAAAACACAATAACTTCTAAATAATTTATTTGTTAGTTTCCTAAATATCATATTATGTGTAGAAAAATACACTGATTCTAATAAGATTTGTTTCAGTCCATAAAAGCAATCAATGTTCGTCTATTAATTAATTAATCAATTAGAATCTTGGCATCATGGGTACAACGTAGTACTTCATAAATTGGGTGCAGTCACTTTCATTGCAATGTTCAAACATCTCTATGGCTCTTGCAACACACTGCGGACCTGTATGGGTTGAGGACTCTCGGGGAGAGTCTGAGAAGACGATGTCGTGATGTTTGCATCTTTAATTTGTTTTTGAAAAATGGCAACTAGTAACTAATTAACCACATGACCCTCATTTGCATATTAAATTTGAAAATCTTTGCAGCACCATATCTCAAGAAGTATACAGCCGATTTTAAGACTGTTTGTTGTCAAAGACTCTTTGGGGATTGGAGATTAATTTTGAAAAATCGTGACCTCAAGTTGACCCCTACTTCCGGGTCGACCGGAAGTGGGACCATATCTCAAGAACTATACAACAGATTATAAAACTTTTTTAAGTTATAAACTCCTTAGGCAGAAAATATCACTTTTGACAAACCGTGACCTCAAGTTGACCTCTACTTCCGGGTCAACCGGAAGTGGGACCATATCTCAAGAAATATACAACCGATTTTCAAACTTTTTTCAGTTATAGACTCCTTGGACATTCAAGATTAGTTTGAAACACATTTGACCCCATGTTGACCTTTACTTCCGGGTCGACCGGAAGTGGGCCCATATCTCAAGAAGTACAAAGCCATTGTTCAAACTTCAGTTATAGACTCTAAGGCAATAAATATTAACTTTGGAAAACTGTGACCCCAAGTTGACCTCTACTTTTTCAGTTATAGACTCCTTGGCATTGCAGATTAGTCTTTGGTAGCTGTGGGCCCATTTTGACCTTTACTTGTGGGTCAACCGGGAAGTGTGACCTAATACCAAGAGCTACACAACTTTTTTGAAACCTTTTTTTCAGTTATATATTCCTTGGGCAATGAAGCACATAATCCAAGCAAAACATCACGGAACAGCTTCGTGTTTGTTCACAAACACTTAATGTCTAGTTTTTATTATTATTATTAGCTGTTCCGAACTTTCAGTCGGAACAGCTATTGTTTTCGTCCAGATTATTATTTTTTTTTATTATTATTATTATTATTATTATTATTATTATTATTATTCTTTGTTTCTACCAAAAACCCATTGACTTAACACATGAACTTTCTTAATAACATAGTATTAATTTACCATTATAAGAAACAAGTAAATGATATACCACATGAAAGCCTATGATTTGACTTACTTTTTAAATGTCGTTTGATTAAAATTCTTAATTAATTATTCACGTTACAGGGGTGTGAATATTTAATTAGCCAATTTTGTGACAGTCATATCTCAAGAAGTATTCATCCGATCCTGAAACTTTTTTCAGCTATACACTAGTCAGGTCCTGTTAATGTGATTTCCGACATAAAATTCTGGACGACGTCACCATGACGTCATGTAATGCACGTTTTGTGTCTGTGCACAAACACAATGTCTCTTGAAGTGTAAACAAACCCAGCTTTCCAGAACATAATTTATTCGATTAAAATTAAATTACATGTTGTACACTTCCCAAAATTGCTTTAGATTAAGATATATGTTATTGATGGTCATTTTAAAAGCATCAGAACTTATAGAAACAGTGTAATTATTTTAAAAAACCTGTATTTCCGGGGAAGTTTTTTCAAAGATCATGGGTACGGCGTAAAACTTGATTTGAATAGTCAAAATTGTAAAACTGTTAACTTGACCAAGTCCTTATACCATTTTCGACCGGTGTTATTGCGTTTTTTTTTTCAATATACATAGATTTCTTACGGTAACCGACTAGCACAAGTCTAAACTTGTTCCCAAAATTTGACAAGCCTGAGCATGGTGCGTCGTGGACCGGGTTCATTTCAGCCGACGAGCGTGGACGACGAAAACAGACCGCCCGGGATTTGGAATTATTTACGGGTAAAGTCACCTTGTTCGCGCCGGGGACCATTTGCCTAAACTAATTCCAGTATTTCGCGTTACGTTTGGAAATTAGACCATGACAAACAAAAACTCTTTGACAGGAATACAAAAGCAGAGATTTTATTATGCTGACGTTTCTCTGGTGGTTGAGTGGCTCAGTTTTATAGAGCTGCTTATAATAAACAGGCAAAACATTTTGCTTTACAAAATTGCAGAAATTGAGCAGAATACCTGGATTCACAACTTGAACATGAGGCATGGTTAAGCTGCTTTTTGTGTTTAAAAAGCTATTATGTAGTTTGGTCCTGGGCCAATGGCTTTTAAAGGAAATAATCGCAGCGCTTACGTAATCAGGGAACTGTGCTTACGCTAAGCGTATTTTACAGCTTAGCAGGGAATGTGTTCTTCACGTCACAATTCGCATAAAAATTTTTGCTACAGTTGACTAATTGTGCTCAACTCCTGCGAAACTTTCACTGCGAAAACAGTGACTTAAAAATTTGATTTGCATTCGCAGGAAAAACCGTGCTTTACTTGTGACAAAAGTAGGCAGGGGCGACTAGTGTGCTTTAGTGTTAAAGTCGCGACTACAAATTATTATTTGAGTCGCGACTACTGTTTTTCTCTACTCCGTTATAATCGTGTCCACACATCGACTACAAAATTTGTCCCGACTACCTGTTTGGTGAACCAGTTGTGTTGCTTACTACTATTCGCAACATATTTAATATTGCCCTTGCGGCATAGCGGCACAAATCTTGAGAATCTGTACTTTATCTCGACAAGTGTCGTAGTTAGGTTTGAAGTGCGACTAGTCGAGTAGTAAATTTCACTATAGTCACACCCATTCGCAACATAATTAAAAATTTGTCCCGACTACCTGTTTGGTGAACCAGTTGTGTTGCTTATATTCGCAACATAATTTATATTGCCCTTGCGGCATAGCGGCACAAATCTTGAGAATCCGTACTTGATCTCGACAAGTGTCGTAGTTAGGTTTGAAGTGCGACTAGTCGAGTAGTAAATTTCACTAGTCACACCCATTCGCAACATAATTAATATTGCCCTTGCGGCACATAGCGGCACAAATCTTGAGAATCCGTATTTTATCTCGACAAGTGTCGTAGTTAGGTTTGAGGTTCGACTAGTCGAGTCATGATGGGAACTTGCTTAATGAAAAAGATTCAGTGCTCTGCAGAAGCATTGAATTCTGCGCTTACGTCAAGCGAAATAGACTGCTTATAGCAGGGATTTCTTTTGTTTGTGTGCTTCCAAGTTCGCACATTATTTTCCAAGCTTGCACATCACAGTAAAGCGGAAAATGGTGATCGTAAGCGCAGACTTTGGTGGTCATGAGAACCATGTAATTTTGCCCTGTTAGTAGGTTTGGTAAGGCCTACACTTCAAACATGTAAAGTCAAAAAAGATTGTTAGTACATGAGGGGAAATCTTGTGAATCTGGTCCAAATTGACTCTGCTTCACCGCGTAAGCAAAGAATTGACACATCAGAAGCGCGGATATTATCGTTTACTTAAAGCATATTTCACAGCTTAGCAGGGATATTTTTGCTTGTGCGCGGGGAAACTTATAATATGTAATCTTTGCTTTGAACTAATTGTACAGATATTTCAGCGCCTGCACAGTAAGCGGAGAATGGTGGTTGTATAACAAATGGGCAGAGTTTGGTTGAAGCAGACAGAGCCATAAAACTGGGCCGTGTTCTATAGGGGAAATTATAGCTTGACATTTTGTGACAGTTTTGGTCTCTGCGACGTACACATACAAATACAGAGTCAGATACAGAAATTACGGTGCAGAAATCGTGCAATTGAAATGTCTCATAAGAGCGCCCCCTATCGGCAGGAGTAGGAAAATAAAGGAGTATATACAAATTAATTATGTGTTTTTAAAGACGTAAAATAATATCAAATGGAAGCTTTAGGATGTTTAGCTTAATTCCTATCATAAAACATATTAAAATTATTTATTAATTAACCACCAGTGACCCTCATATGCATATTAATTAGGAAATCTTTGCAGCATCATCTCAAGAACTTCACGGCCGACTTTTCAACTGTTTGTTTTTAAAGACTCCTTGGGGGTTGGAGATTAATTTGAAAATACTGTGACCTCAAGTTGACCTCTACTTCCGCGTCAACCGGAAGTGTCACCATATCTCAAGAACTATACAGCAGATTTTCAAAATATTTTCAGTTATAAACTCCTTAGGCATAAAATATTAACTTTAAAAAACCGTGACCTCAAGTTGACCCCTACTTCCTGGTCAACCGGAAGTGGGACCATATCTCAAGAACTATACAACAGATTATCAATTTTGGTTCAGTTATAGACTCCTTGGGCATTCAAGATTAGTTTGAAACAACTTTGACCCCAAGTTGACCTCTACTTCTGGGTCAACCGGAAGTGGGACTATATATCAAGATCTACACAACCGATTTTATAGACTCCTTGACATTGCAGAATATGTCATAAGGTTGTAATGTTTGTGAATTTTTGCAACTTCGACACACTTGCGACTTTTGAAAGGAAACAATGTACCTAATTTGATCTTTACTTGAAGCTTGAAATTAAGCAAAATTACCGGAACAGCTCTGTGATTGTTAGTAACAATCACTATCTCTAGTTATTATTATTATTCTTTGTTTCTCCCTAAATCCCATAGTGTTTGTACACGTTTTTGTGGCAGCCTAATCTCCTAAACCATAATACGAAAGAGTGAGTTTATTATACCAAATTGAAGCTTAGAACATAAGCTTAATTCTTATCATAAAAAAATGTAAAAATTGTTAATTAATAAGCCTTAATTAAGCTTGTGAATATTTAATTAGCAAACCTTGTTAACACCATATCTCAAAAAGTAGACCGCCGATCCTGAAACTTTTTTCAGCTATACACTAGTCAGGTCCTGTTTACGTGATTTCCGACATAAAATTCTGGACGACGTCACCATGACGTCATGTAATGCACGTTTTGTGTCTGTGCACAAACACAATGGCTCTTCAAATCTATACTTTAAACTGGTCAAAAACACAATAACTTCTAAATAATTTATTTGTTAGTTTCCTAAATATCATATTATGTGTAGAAAAATACACTGATTCTAATAAGATTTGTTTCAGTCCATAAAAGCAATCAATGTTCGTCTATTAATTAATTAATCAATTATAATCTTGGCATCATGGGTACAACGTAGTACTTCATAAATTGGTTGCAGTCACTTTCATTGGAATGGTTAGACATCTCTATGGCTCTTGCAACACACTGCAGACCTGTATGGGTTGAGGACTCTCGGTGAGAGTCTGAGAAGACGATGTTGTGATGTTTACATCTTTAATTTGTTGTTGAAAAATGGCAACTAGTAATTAGTTAACCACATGGCCCTCATTTGCATATTAAATTAGAAAATCTTTGCAGCACCATATCTCAAGAAGTATACAGCCGATTTTAAGACTGTTTGTTGCTAAAGACTCTTTGGGGATTGGAGATTAATTTTGAAAAATTGTGACCTCAAGTTGACCCCTACTTCCGGGTCGACCGGAAGTGGGACTATATCTCAAGAACTATACAACAGATTATAAAACTTTTTTCAGTTATAAACTCCTTAGGCATAAAATATAACTTTTGACAAACCGTGACCTCAAGTTGACCTCTACTTCCGGGTCAACCGGAAGTGGGACCATATCTCAAGAAATATACAACCGATTTTCAAACTTTTTTCTGTTAAAGACTCCTTGGACATTCAAGAATAGTTTGAAACACATTTGACACCATGTTGACCTTTACTTCCGGTTCGACCGGAAGTGGGCCCATATCTCAAGAAGTACAAAGCCAATGTTCAAACTTCAGTTATAGACTCTAAGGCAATAAATATTAACTTTGGAAAACTGTGACCCTATGTTGACCTCTGCTTCTGGGTCAACCGGAAGTGGGACTATATATCAAGATCTTCACAACCGATTGCTTTAACTTTTTCAGTTATAGACTCCTTGGCATTGCAGATTAGTCTTTGGTAGCTGTGGGCCCATTTTGACTTTTACTTGTGGGTCAACCGGGAAGTGTGACCTAATACCAAGAGCTACACAACTTTTTTGAAACTTTTTTTTTACAGTTATATATTCCTTGGGCAATGAAGCACATAATCCAAGCAAAACATCACGGAACAGCTTCGTGTTTGTTCACAAACACTTAATGTCTAGTTCAAATTATTTTTTTAAATAGCCTGGATTAGTCATAACTGCTGTAAAAAAAATGAATAAATTTCAAATTAAGTGGAACAAAATTTAAAATTTTCTTAACGAAACAGCTCTGCATTTGTGCACAAATGCAATTATGTCTAGTTTATTAGCTGTTTCGTAGCGAAGCGCAGCGAAACAGCTCTTGTTTTTGTTAAAGTTTTTTTTATTATTTTTAGCTGTTTCGTAGCGAAGCGCAGCGAAACAGCTCTTGTTTTTGTTAAAGTTTTTTTAGCTGTTTCGTAGCGAAGCGCAGCGAAACAGCTCTTGTTTTTGTTAAAGTTTTTTTTATTATTGTTTTTTTTTTTTTTTTTTTTTATTTTTTTTTTTATTTGTCTGATTCAGTACTCGCAATTTTTTGCATAGTTCCCAAGGAGCAATTGCAATGAAACTTTCAGGGATTGAAGGTTATGGTGCAATAATGGTCCTAAAGCAAGGATGTCATGATGACGTCATCAGCGGTCACGTGACGTCATCTTAAAGGTGTTTTATGTTAAATGTTTGAAAATCTATATCAAATCAGCCAAACGAGACCGTAGGTTTCTGTTTGCGGGATGTGGTAGGGATAAATTAGGTCTTCATTTTGTTTCGTGTGCGTGACCTCACATGACCTCTACTTCCGGTTGAAACCGGCAAAAAACGGAAGTGCCCTGTAACTCAAAAGTGGTAAAAGTTATGAAGTTGCTTTCCAAGGACGTAAGTGTCTAGCAAGGGTGGGCAGTTCAAAAAAAATATTGATGACGTCACAAATTGCAACAGCGCCCTCTAGCGGCAGGTTGAAAACTCGTCAAAATGGACTTTTTGAAGATGTCTGTGGTGAAGTTTTTTGTAATCACTTCAAGTTTTACACACACGTTAACTGTCAGGCAGCCATCATATGTGTGAAGTTTCAGATCAATGACGTCATCGGGGGTCACGTGACGCGGCCTTAAAGGTGCACTTTTTGAACTAATATAACTCCCTAAGTGATTATGCGATCATGTTGAAACTTGGTAAGTTGTTGGATATTGACAAGTTCTTTACAAATGTGAAATGACGTCATGATGACGTCATCAAATGATTTTTTATGATTTTTTCCATTTTTGCACCTTTAAATCATAAAATGCTATCTGAACATGGTATCATCCAAATTATTTTTTTTAATAGGCTGGATTGGTCATAACTACTTTTATGCAAAGAGAATTTCAAATTAAGTGGACAAAAATTGAAAATTTTCTTAACGAAACAGCTCTGCATTTGTGCACAAATGCAATCATGTCTAGTTTATTGTTGTTTTTTTTTTTATTTGTCTGATTCAGTACTCGCAACTTTTTGCATAGTTCCCAAAGAGCAATTGCAATGAAACTTTCAGGGATTGAAGGTTATGGTGCAATAATGATCCTAAAGCAAGGATGTCATGATGACATCCTCAGCGGTCACGTGACGTCATCTTAAAGGTGTTTTATGTTAAATGTTTGAAAATCTATATCAAATCAGCCAAACGAGACCGTAGGTTTCTGTTTGCGGGATGTGGTAGGGATAAATTAGGTCTTCATTTTGTTTTGTGTGCGTGACCTCACATGACCTCTACTTCCGGTTGAAACGGGCAAAAAACGGAAGTGCCCTGTAACTCAAAAGTGGTAAAAGTTATGAAGTTGCTTTCCAAGGACGTAAGTGTCTAGCAAGGGTGGGGAGTTCAAAAAAAATATTGATGACGTCACAAATTGCAATAGCGCCCTCTAGCGGCAGGTTGAAAACTTGTCAAAATGGACTTTATGAAGATGTCTGTGGTGAAGTTTTTTGTAATCACTTCAAATTTTACACACACGTTAACTGTCAGACAGCCATCATATGTGTGAAGTTTCAGATCAATGACGTCATCGGGGGTCACGTGACGCGGCCTTAAAGGTGCACTTTTTGAACTAATATTACTCCCTAATTGATTATGCGATCATGTTGAAACTTAGTAAGTTGTTGGATATTGACAAGTTCTTTTGAAATGTGAAATGACGTCATGATGACGTCATCACATGATTTTTTATGATTTTTTCCATTTTTGCACCTTTAAATCATAAAATGCTATCCGAACATGGTCTAATCCAAATTATTTTTTTTAATAGGCTGGATTGGTCATAACTACTTTTATGCAAAGAGAATTTCAAATTAAGTGGACAAAAATTGAAAATTTTCTTAACGAAACAGCTCTGCATTTGTGCACAAATGCAATCGTGTCTATTTTTTTTAATTTTTTTTATTTGTCTGATTCAGTACTCGCAATTTTTTGCATAGTTCCCAAAGAGCAATTGCAATGAAACTTTCAGGGATTGAAGGTTATGGTGCAATAATGATCCTAAAGCAAGGATGTCATGATGACGTCATCAGCGGTCACGTGACGTCATCTTAAAGGTGTTTTATGTTAAGTGTTGAAAATCTATATCAAATCAGCCAAACGAGACCGTAGGTTTCTGTTTGCGGGATGTGGTAGGGATAAATTAGGTCTTCATTTTGTTTCGTGTGCGTGACCTCACATGACCTCTACTTCCGGTTGAAACGGGCAAAAAACGGAAGTGCCCTGTTACTCAAAAGTGGTAAAAGTTATGAAGTTGCTTTCCAAGGACGTAAGTGTCTAGCAAGGGTGGGCAGTTCAAAAAAAATATTGATGACGTCACAAATTGCAACAGCGCCCTCTAGCGGCAAGTTGAAAACTCGTCAAAATGGACTTTTTGAAGATGTGTTTGGTGAAGTTTTTTGTAATCACTTCAAATTTTACACACACGTTAACTGTCAGGCAGCCATCATATGTGTGAAGTTTCAGATCAATGACGTCATTGGGGGTCACGTGACGCGGCCTTAAAGGTGCACTTTTTGAACTAATATATCTCCCTAAGTGATTATGCGATCATGTTGAAACTTGGTAAGTTGTTGGATATTGACAAGTTCTTTAAAAATGTGAAATGACGTCATGATGACGTCATCAAATGATTTTTTATGATTTTTTCCATTTTTGCACCTTTAAATCATAAAATGCTATCCGAATATGTTATAATCCAAATTATTTTTTTTAATAGGCTGGATTGGTCATAACTACTTTTATGCAAAGAGAATTTCAAATTAAGTGGACAAAAATTGAAAATTTTCTTAACGAAACAGCTCTGCATTTGTGCACAAATGCAATCATGTCTAGTTATTTTTTTTTTTATTTGTCTGATTCAGTACTCGCAATTTTTTGCATAGTTCCGAAAAAGCAATTGCAATGAAACTTTCAGGGATTGAAGGTTATGGTGCAATAATGATCCTAAAGCAAGGATGTCATGATGACGTCATCACTGGTCACGTGACGTCATCTTAAAGGTGTTTTATGTTAAATGTTTGAAAATCTATATCAAATCAGCCAAACGAGACCGTAGGTTTCTGTTTGCGGGATGTGGTAGGGATAAATTAGGTCTTCATTTTGTTTTGTGTGCGTGACCTCACATGACCTCTACTTCCGGTTGAAACGGGCAAAAAACGGAAGTGCCCTGTAACTCAAAAGTGGTAAAAGTTATGAAGTTGCTTTCCAAGGACGTAAGTGTCTAGCAAGGGTGGGCAGTTCAAAAAAATTATTGATGACGTCACAAATTGCAACAGCGCCCTCTAGCGGCAGGTTGAAAACTCGTCAAAACGGACTTTTTGAAGATGTGTGTGGTGAAGTTTTTTGTAATCACTTCAAATTTTACACACACGTTAACTGTCAGGCAGCCATCATATGTGTGAAGTTTCAGATCAATGACGTCATCGGGGGTCACATGAAGCGGCCTTAAAGGTGCACTTTTTGAACTAATATAACTCCCTAAGTGATTATGCGATCATGTTGAAACTTGGTAAGTTGTTGGATATTGACAAGTTCTTTACAAATGTGAAATGACGTCATGATGACGTCATCAAATGATTTTTTATGATTTTTTCCATTTTTACACCTTTAAATCATAAAATGCTATCTGAACTTATTGAACTAATATAACTCCCTAAGTGATTATGCGATCATGTTGAAACTTGGTAAGTTGTTGGATATTGACAAGTTCTTTTGAAATGTGAAACGACGTCATGATGCAACATCAAATGATTTTTTATGATTTTTTCCATTTTTGCACCTTTAAGTCATAAAATGCTATCCGAACATGGTATAATCCAAATTATTTTGTTAAACTACTTTAATGCAAACAGAATTTCAAGTTAAGTTAACGAAACAGCTCTGCATTTGTGCACAAATGCAATTATGTCTAGTTTTATTTTTTATTTGTCTGTGTCAGTACTCGCAATTTTTTGCATAGTCCCTAAAGAGCAATTGCAATGAAACTTTCAGGGATGGAAGGTAATGATGCAATGATGATCCTAAAGCAAGAGTGTCATGATGACGTCATCACCGGTCACGTGACGTCATCTTAAAGGTGTTTTATGTTAAATGTTAGCCTTGCTCAAGGCAGTCGAATTATTCACTCCGAAAAAAGACCGCCGCTGTATAAGAAAAAAACGTATTCACTGTGCGTAACATCGCACGACACGATTCCCCCGTACCGCATGCGGAGGCCGTCAGGCCGACAGCCTTGTAGGGTCTGTGTTGAAGCCACTGACCTCATTACTATAATAAGCGAAGAGTTCCCACGGTCAGCTCATTACCATAATGCATGCGAAAGACGAGACATGTCTACATCACACAACACCACCACGGACGGTCAGCGAGCATGATAGGCGTGCGTGATTTGCATCAAAATGAATAATTTATTTGCCTCACGTCCTGTGTTGTCTGATAGGTCTGACGAAAGATATAAATATTTATGGGCTGCATACTAGCATGTCCGAGAGCCCCCCCAATTTTTCAATACAACACATTAAACCCGGAAGTTACAGACCCTACAAGGCTGTCGGCCTGACGGCCTCCGCATGCGGTTAGTGGTACGAGTGGGGATGACTTGTGTGCACAGTAGTCGTACGATGACAGTGTGTATATGGGTGGGCCATGGGGTGTGATCGCAAGCACCACGCACAGGGTATACGGGTGGGTTTACAGTGGCGTCTTTTCGGAGCGAATAATGCGACTGCCTTGACCAAGGCTAGTTAAATGTTTGAAAATCTATATCAAATCAGCCAAAAGAGACTGTGGTTTCTGTTTGCGGAATTTGGTAGGGATAAATTAGGTCTTCATTTTATTTCCTGTGCGTGACCTCACATGACCACTACTTCTGGTCGAAACCGGAAGTGCCCTCTAATTCAAAAGTGGCAAAAGTTATGAAGTTGCTTTCCAAGGACGTAAGTGTCTAGCAATGGTGGGCAGTTAACAAAAAAATATTGATGACGTCACAAATTGCAACAGCGCCCTCTAGCAGCAAGTTGAAAACTCTTAAAAATTTACTCTAGTAAGATGTGTGTGGTGAAGTCTTGTGTAATCACTTCAAATTTTACACACACGTTTACTGTCAGGCAGGCATCATATCTGTGAAGTTTCAGACCAATGGCGTCGTGGGGAGTCACATGACGCGGCCTTAAAAGTGCACTATTTGAACTAATATAACTCCCGAAGTAAAAATGCGATCATGTTGAAACTTAGTAGGTTATTAGATATTGGTAAGTTCTTGTGAATTTCATGACGTCATCACGTGATTTTTTATGATTTAAAAAAAAATTGCACCTTTAATTCACCAATTGCTAACTGAACATGGTTTAATCTGATTTTTTTTTTTTTTTATGCCAGGATTGAGCAAATTGCTTTGAAAACACAACAAATTTCAAATTCAGGTGAGAAATTTGAAAAATGTATTGATGAAACAGCTATGCATTTGTGCACAAATGCAATTATGATGTTCTTCACACACTCCATGCCAATGCTGAACTACCCAAATCTATATCGTCCATTCTTCTCACTGACTTTTCTAAGGCTTTTGATCACATCGACCACACAATTGCAGTTACCAAGCTCCTCAAGTTGGGAGTTCCACCACATTTAGCCGCATGGATCGGTGATTTCATCTCTAATCGTGAACAGTGCGTGAGATACCTCGATTGCTTTTCTGTCGAATGCAGGTGTCCCACAAGGCACTTAGCTCGGTGCCATAATCTTCCTGGCAATTATCAACGATACCGGTTTCAAAGAGAACAATACAAGTTTCAAATATGTTGATGACATGACTGTCATTGAAACCCGTGATGCCAGTGTTGGATCCAACCTCCCATCTGCAACAACTGATCTGGATGTTTGGTCGTCGGACAACAAAATGCAAATTAACGTGAAAAAGTGTTTTACCATGGACGCGGAACCCACCAGATCCCCCTCTCATTGACTCTAAATGACAATTTTCAAAAAAAAAATTAAAACAAAATAAAAACATTGTGGATTATTTTGTATAACTGCTGATCGATGCAACAAAAACATTGTAGCAGCCTTAAAACGTCGGGTTGCCCTGTGACTGCAGTATCAATGCACAAGACGTGATATACATTGTAAATATTTGTCTCTCTCCTTAATCAATTATTTCTTAAATAATGTGTAATAGTGTGATTTTTTCTTATGTTAATCTCTCTATATTTTCCTGTAATTCGACCTCCGGTCGCCATGGGAATTTGTTTTTAAAGTAATAAACCAATAATGAATGAATGTCTAGTTGTTAATGTTATTATGCAAATTATAAGAGTCTTCTGTTTTTCTTAATAAATACTTGTGATATATTTTTCAGTACATGGACAGGTCCAGCGTGGAGTCCAGCTCAATGTCTTTCAAGTGTTCTGATCTCCATTCAGTCTCTCATGAATGAGAAACCATACCACAATGAACCAGGTTTTGAACAGGTTTGTGTATAGTGCTATTATTAACCAGTGATGTGTTAAATATGCAAATTTTTCTATGATGTGTGGTGGGGGTTTGACTTTTGTGTTTTTGTGTCACATTGGATAACAGGAACAATGGTCACTTACTTTCCTTTAGTGAGTATGCTTAGAGCACCATGCACTGTTTACTTTCTATTAGTGAGCATGCACAGAGAGCAAACACTCACCATGCACTGTTTACTTTCCATTTGAGCATGCACAGAGCATACACTCACCTACACTGTTTACTTTCCATTAGCGAGTATGCTTAGAGCATACACTCATCGTGCACTGTTTACTTTCTATTAGTGAGCATGCACAGAGAGCATACATTTACCATGCACTGTTTACTTTCCATTAGTGAGTATGCACAGAGCATACACTCATCGTGCATTGTTTACTGACCTTTAGTGAGTATGCACAGAGCATACACTCACTAATGCACTGTTTACTTTCCATTTGTGAGCATGCACAGAGCATACACTCACTGTGCACTGTTTACTTTCCATTAGTGAGTATGCTTAGAGCATACACTCACCTTGCATTGTTTCCATTTGAGCATGCACAGAGCATACACTCACCTACACTGTTTACTTTCCATTAGCGAGTATGCTTAGAGCATACACTCATCGTGCACTGTTTACTTTCCATTAGTGAGCATGCACAGAGAGCATACACTCACTGTACAATGTTTACTTTCCATTAGTGAGCATGCACAGAGCAAACACTCACCGTACACTGTTTACTTTCCATTAGTGAGCTTGCACAGAGCATACACTCACTGTACAATGTTTACTTTCCATTAGTGAGCATGCACAGAGCATACTGTTTACTTTCTATTAGTGAGCATGCACAGAGCATACACTCACCATGCACTGTTTACCTTCCATTAGTGAGCATGCACAGAGCATACACTCACCATGCATTGTTTACCTTCCATTAGTGAGCATGCACAGAGAGCATACACTCACCATGCATTGTTTACCTTCCACTAGTGAGCATGCACAGAGCATACACTCACCATGCATTGTTTACCTTCCATTAGTGAGCATGCACAGAGAGCATACACTCACCATGCATTGTTTACCTTCCATTAGTGAGCATGCACAGAGCATACACTCACCATGCATTGTTTACCTTCCATTAGTGAGCATGCACAGAGAGCATACACTCACCATGCATTGTTTACCTTCCATTAGTGAGCATGCACAGAGAGCATACACTCACCATGCAATGTTAACTTTCCATTAGTGAGCATGCACAGAGCATACACTCACCATGCACTGTTTACCTTCCATTAGTGAGCATGCACAGAGAGCATACACACACCGTACACTGTTTACTTTCAATTAGTGAGCATGCACAGAGCATACACTCACCATGCACTGTTTACCTTCCATTAGTGAGCATGCACAGAGAGCATACACACACCGTACACTGTTTACTTTCCATTAGTGAGCATGCACAGAGCATACACTTACTGTACACTGTTTACTTTCCATTAGTGAGATTGCACAGAGCATACACTCACTGTACAAAGTTTACTTTCCATTAGTGAGCATGCACAGAGAGCGTCACTCACCATGCACTGTTTACCTTCCATTAGTGAGCATGCACAGAGCATACACTCACCATGCATTGTTTACCTTCCATTAGTGAGCATGCACAGAGAGCATACACTCACTGTACAATGTTTACTTTCCATTAGTGAGCTTGCACAGAGCAAACACTCACCGTGCACTGTTTACTTTCCATTAGTGAGCATGCACAGAGAGCATACACTCATCGTGCACTGTTTACCTTCCATTAGTGAGCATGCACGGAGAGCATACACTCACCGTGCACTGTTTACTTTCCATTAGTGAGCTTGCACAGAGCATACACTCATCGTGCATTGCTTACTTTCCATTAGTGAGCATGCACAGAGAGCATACACTCATCGTGCACTGTTTACCTTCCATTAGTGAGCATGCACGGAGAGCATACACTCACCGTGCACTGTTTACTTTCCATTAGTGAGCTTGCACAGAGCATACACTCACCGTGCACTGTTTACTTTCCATTAGTGAGCATGCACAGAGAGCATACACTTATCGTGCACTGTTTATCTTCCATTAAAGAGCATGCACGGAGAGCATACACTCACCGTGCACTGTTTACTTTCCATTAGTGAGCTTGCACAGAGCATACACTCATCGTGCATTGCTTACTTTCCATTAGTGAGCATGCACAGAGCAAACACTCACCGTACACTTTTTACTTTCCATTAGTGAGCATGCACAGAGCATACACTCACCATGCACTTTTTACTTTCCATTAGTGAGCATGCACAGAGCATACACTCACCATGCACTGTTTACTTTCCATTAGTGAGCATGCACGGAGAGCATACACTCACCGTGCACTGTTTACTTTCCATTAGTGAGCTTGCACAGAGCATACACTCACCGTGCACTGTTTACTTTCCATTAGTGAGCATGCACAGAGAGCATACACTTATCGTGCACTGTTTATCTTCCATTAAAGAGCATGCACGGAGAGCATACACTCACCGTGCACTGTTTACTTTCCATTAGTGAGCTTGCACAGAGCATACACTCATCGTGCATTGCTTACTTTCCATTAGTGAGCATGCACAGAGCAAACACTCACCGTACACTTTTTACTTTCCATTAGTGAGCATGCACAGAGCAAACACTCACCGTACACTTTTTACTTTCCATTAGTGAGCATGCACAGAGCATACACTCACCATGCACCGTTTACTTTCCATTGGTGAGGAGTGCAGATAATGCAATGCAATGGAGAGCATTGTGGGCAGTAGAAGATGTCTTGTAGAGAGCTGTGTATTGAATCAATGCAGTACTGTGAAGAGTTGTGTAATGAATGGAGCATGGTGTATTTGTATAATGAATATGTTACAATTGACTTTCTGCTGAAGTTCAGTTAATACCCTTTCAGTTTTCTTTTAACATTCTGTAAAATTGTATGTTTAGGAACGGCAGCCTGGTGACTGTGAGCGTTATAATGACTGTATTCGCCATGAAACCATAAGGGTTGCTGTTTGTGATGTGTTAGATAACGTCAACCCAATCATGCCTTCACCTCTGAGGTAAGTCAATTGCATTAAGGTTTTTTGGTATTCTTACCTCCTTCCCTTTTACGATCCAAGAAAAAATCGCAAGCCTTCATTGACCAGGCGGAAAATCTTCTTAAATTGAACTGAAATGTGGTTTTATAACTGGTGCTTTAAAACATTGTTCTTTAATAATATGTAAACGAGTGAAGATTGTGAAAATGCATAAATGTACAATGTTAAGTTAAGTTCATCAACACACCAGAACCACACAATGCGTTTGTGTTTTTCTCTATTGGAAAAAACAGGACATTGAACAATAGACTCACCACAAGACAACACAAATACTGGATAAAATTACATGATGAAATTGTACATGATTATAAAATAACTTGTGGTTTTTACTGTTATTACTACATATTGTACATGTAGATTATGCACTTTACTACATGTGTTTTATTATTTTGTGCAAAAAATGTTACCTCAGTTTGACCATTTTCAAAGCCGGAAGTTCAAGTGAAACAATATTGTTAGTGGTCTGTAACGGATGTGAGTGGGACTTTTTCTTTATATGAAATCATCAGTAGTTGGATGCACCTGTTCAGAACAGTAGGAAAGTATTTATTTTGGACTGAGCTTAGTCAACACAGCATACTGCATCTTTGTGTCGTGTTTATCAAAGACTAAACCCCAAATTGGAAATTAAGATAGAACACAAAAATGCACCACATGATTTTAAATCTAACAAAATACGTAAATCATAATATTAAGACCATTAATTTGCTATGTGCAGTTGACCCATTATTTGGCACAGGAGTGGGTCATAAGCAATGGAAAATGTTTATTATTAACGCAATTTTGTCATATGACAATGGCAACATTAAAGGAGTGTTACAGAATGTGTAAGAAACAGAAATCATGAAATCACAGATTTACATAAAACTTACACAGTCTAATGATGAAGATACATGTATTAGAAAACATGCCTTGAAATATTTCTGTCTCAAATTTCATATTTGATGAGAAATTAATAATCGCGTTTGGAGATTATCGCTCAGTGAGTGTTGTATTCATTTTTGTTTTGGCATCGATGCAATGCAAAATTTGTAATCGGTTCTTCACTATTCTCTCGTGAACCAGGTGGCTGATCGATCTAAAACTTCTACAGGTTTGTCAAGTCATGTATATGATGGATTACATAAAGTGCTTAGACTGCAAGCAACTGTCTTGCTAGCAAAACCAATTCTTTAAAACATGCAATGTATTTCTAAATACAGAGAGGTGATTAAGAAATCATTTCCAGAGTTTTATGAATACTACTTGAGTGCAGTGACTGAAAGATTACACCTGACTGGACAAACTATGCAGGTAAAATGAGTTTATTTCACATGGCATACCCTTACAGAAAAAAGACCTACCGTATTTTCCTGCGGAGCATACCCTTACAAAAAAAATACCTACCGTATTTTCCTGCGGATAAGACACTTGGCGGACAAGACGCAGGACCCTCAAATTCAAACGCCAACAGACAAAGGCGCACTGCCGCATAAGGCGGAAGTTTAGCCGCACACAGAAGTACACCAGGTGCCACCCAGGGTCGGTACATTGACACAAAGACGTAATTTTGTGCCTTTTGGAACATACGTAAACTGATACTGACCTTCATCCAATCAACCAACGCTGTCTATTGTTAATAAAATAAAGTCTGGCCCAATCAGCGGGCAGAATACATGGTCCACACACTATCTGAAGTTAATTTTCCTTGCAACACGAACCCAGGCCCTCCCTGGACGTAGCGTGTGTGTAGTAATGTATCCCCCGGCTGGGAGGTAGCTGCATGCACATTAATATGCACATGTACTTGTGCGAGTTCGTTAAGCTAGCAATCTGTTAATTGCGCTGCTCAATCTTGAGATTGTACAACAGATGTTGGGGGCACTGTATTGAGCGATGTTTGCCGACGGGTTGCGCTACGCCCTCGCATTTGCGCCGCCTGGAAATGCGCTAAAATTCCCACGTGACTGTGCAGATCCCAAGCATGCCCAGACACGTCGAGTCTTGTCTCAATGCGTTTATGCTGGTTCGCGTAATTTTTACCAATAGAGGGCGTTTAATCTTGGGCTATTACATTGTTCCAAAACGCCCTCTAGCGTTCAATGCTTCTTGTATTTATTGTCGCACGCAAAGTAACAACGACTACAAGCATGATATCAGCTTTTGTGTTGCGTGAAATTAGAGATTTTTTAGTTGAACTTGGACATCGTTGAATCAACAGGAAATTTACATGCGAGGGCAAACATATTTTTAATAATCGTTCCTACCCGAAGTTTTGAAGCAATAAAATATATCAACAAAATAAAATGTGTTTTCGTCCCTACCGACCCACTAATTTTTTGGCCAGTCAGTGTAATAGGAAACACACATATTATTTTGTTTGGCCTTACCAAAAATCCTATCCTATTGTAATAAGATAATGCTATATGTTCCCATAATACACTTTAAAGCAAACGTCTATAAAAGAGGCAAATAAATTAAAGAGGTGAATGCCGTTTGTACAAAGGCATTGACTGTCAATCTGCTTGCAAAATTTACGGAACAAATACATGCCCAGAAATATAAATTATTATTTCAACAAGACCCCTTTTACTGTAATTACAAATCCTATCCTTCTATGATTATAATAAGATAGTGCTACGTTCCAATAATATTTTTAAGGCAAACGTCCAAAAAGAGGCAATAAATAAATTTTAAACGATTTGAACATTTATTATAACAATAATAAACTGCGCCAATAAAGTATCTAAACACTTACAAATGGTCTGATTTACCGGAACCTCAAATAGTATACAAAAAATAATTCTTCATTTCTATTCACCGTTAATTTCTGCACATTTTGACATCTCTTGCGTTGTGCTACGATATTGTTTGGTGGATTTATGGGCACTTGAGTGGCTTAAGGTCGAATTTCAAAAGTTGCAAAAGCCCCTATTCACCCAATTCCAGAAGGGAACTTACATAAGCACAAAATAAAAAAACAAAAGACACAATTCGTTACGTTTACTTGACCATGTAATTTATTGCCGTATCTTTAACTCTAAAACTGCTGATATCCTGTCCTCAATATTTGCCCACATTTCCCTGAGCTTGGTAGCGATTCCACCATGTACTGACCGTCGCTGGTGACGTTGTAACCTGATGAGCTGCAGCTCGCATCGACATAACGGCTTCTATCAAACCAACGAGCCGTCCTCTTTCATGTTTGGTCTGTTGAGCCATCTTTCATGTTATCTTGAAACACCTTTCCCTGTCTTACCTTATCGGGGAATCTGGCTATAAACCCATATTGATGTATGCCTCCCATCTTTGACCCATTTGCTTTGTTACTGACAACTATTGCTAGTGTTCATCACAACCGATTTATCCAACACGCCACAAAAAAATCATCTATAAAAAGTGGGCAAAAGAAACGCTGATCTTACTCGTCACAATACAACGATTTAGCTCGAATAGGGGCTTTTGCAACTTTCGAAATTCGACCTTAAGCCACCCAAGTGCGCATTAATCTGCCAAACAACAACGTAGCGCAACACAAGAGGTGTCAAAATGTGCAAAAATTTACGGTGAATCAAAATGAACTAGACATGTATTGTTTGTGAACAAACACAAAGCTGTTCCGTGTTTTTTTGCTTTGATTAGGTGCTAAAATGATCAAGGAGTTTTTAACCGAAAAAAAGTTTGAAAAATGTTGTATAGTGTCTTGAAATGAGGTCCCACTTCCAGTTGACCCGAATGTAGAGGTCACAATTTTTCAAAATTAATCTCCAACCCCTAACGAGTCTATAAGTACAAACAGTTTAAAAATCGGCCGTGTAGTTCATGAGATATGATGCTGCAAAGATTTTCTAATTAAATATGCAAATGAGGGTCATGTGGTTAATTTAATAAAGAATTATAATATTTTTTTTCAATTTACCCCTAGCACGCGCGTCCACGCGGCGACTGATGCCAAGCTACCCATTATTTCTAGCAGGGTTGCCGTGCGAAGCACTGCATCCCGCTAGTCTTTATTATATATTGTACGTTGTCAATAGAGGGCGGTATATAAGAAGAGTGGTCTACTCTATATATACAACATCTCCTTTTTACTAGTCAAACGTTCAGTTGAAATGTTTTTCACAAAAAGTTCAATTAAAAAGTAGCCTTGCTCAAGGCAGTCGCATTATTCGCTTCAAAAAGACGCCGCTGTAAACCCACCCGTATACCCTGTGCGTGGTGCGTGCGATTACACCGCATGACCCACCCGTATACACACTGTCACATCGTACGACTACTGTGCACACAAGTCATCCGCACTCGTACCACTAACCGCATGCAGAGGCCGTCAGGCCGACAGCCTTGTCGGGTCTGTAACTTCCGGGTTTAATGTGTTTCATGAAAAAATTTCCACTAGTGGAAAAAAATGGCGGGGCTCTCGGATATGCTAGTATGCAGCCCATGAATATGTATACTCAACAACTTATGCAATAACAATTCCGTAGACCCCTGGCCTATCATATAAGAATACAAAGATAAACACGTATAAGACCCCTGGCCTATCACATAAAATGCAATGATAAACACAATGATTGCAAGAATGAACAATCTAATATATATACACTTTGTACAGAAAACTTAACTTACGATCTCTCCCGCTCCATCCACGAACTATTTAGGGAGCATGTATATATTTAACCCCCCGAGAGCTAGGCCGAAACTGGCCGAATCGTCCGGTGCTGTAATGAGCATCATTATCAACAGGTGAATGCACACCGCTTGGTTTGGTACCTGCATATTCATGATCTCCTTGCCCCTGCTTCCTAGCTTTTGGTACACAAAGGAATAGATGGGCGACTGTTAATCCCTTATGACTTGGACAAAGCCCCTCTGTGTAAGTTTATTGCTGGTTTCTATGTTATGACTGAATTTGCAAAAAATAAATAAGGAATGATTTCTTCAACTAAATTCTGCTATTAAAAATATAAAAACACTTGGTAGGCCTACTCTTTCGTAGAAACAAACCATAAAGGTTGGACTTAGGCCGTTCCAACTTGATAAGTTTGTTTACGGATCGCGGCGACCGATTTTCTGAAAAAATTGAACAAACGTACATTTTAGGAAATCCACAATGTTTATTTGTTTTCGCCCGGTGCGTATATATTGGTCCGATTATTTATAAAATACATCATATTTCAGTTCATTTTTTATGTTTGAGAAACGTGTTGCAATGCATCGACCGGCCGGTACATGCTACCCGGCTCTGCGACGCAAAGAAAAATCCGTCGGGGCAAACCTTACCTCACAAAAAACAACAATGTATTAATATCCATTATCGTTCAGCACACGTGGATAATTTATAGGCACTGAAATATTGTTATCACACCATATTTTGTGTACTGACGCAAATTTATTTTGAAAATGTCTTTAAATAAACAAACACTTGGCGGGTGAGTGGTATTCATTATTCTCGGTAGAAAAAAAAAGGAAGGAAACATTCGTGTAAAAAGAGGGCGCTCTTTAGTAGGTTCCCTTAATGTATTACGCACGCAATTGTATCAACACGTCTAGCACACGACCTGTGGTAGTGTTGTTGTGAGCAAACCAATACGGCAGACCCTGTGCAACTGTACATGCATGGAGGAATAAATCAGTTGTTTTAAAATCAGCAAATTAGTGTAAGTCTCGGTGCACATGACTTGTGGTAGCGAAATAAAAGTTTAATCAATCTGGCTGTTTCAAACAGCCTATTCAGTCTGAAGTTGAGGGCAGTAATCCTATAATCCCTTAATTGCCAACCACTTGACAAAGGACTTGTCATGCCTTTTGTTGCCGCCTGGACCCATCCAGACCCAACAACCATTGTGTTGAGGTTGTGAAGGTTTAATGAGCAAAGGTGAGCAACTTTAACCCCAGATATGCGGATTATTCATGACACCAGTCATTTCTTTTGTAATAGCTTTCAGAGCGGAAAACCTTCAGGTTCGGCCACTTTCGGTCTAGCTCTCGGGCGGTTAAATAGATACGTGCTCCCTTACACAGCACCTCCTGTTTGGAGGTCTTCCGCTACACACACCTGACTCGTTACTGCCCTCTACACGCTAGCCCCCGGTGCCATGCCTCTACACATGCGGTCCCAGATCGCTAACTGCGCACGCGCACCCCGCTAACCTGATCACTGCGCACGCGCACCATGCCAGCCTGAGTCACTGCAAGCGCTTAGGCTCCGCCCACTTGCATCGATCGCCCAGCCACACAGCAACACATGCAAACACATGTCCGTTACATGCATTTCCGCTACAATATTAAAGGGACAAGGTGAAGGGATTGGGACAAAAGGCATACCAACTGAGTGAACAAAAGTCAAGAGCTATTTTTGAGTGCTTGGACAAGGGATGGGATGCAATTTGGCTGACAAGCCAGAATGATACGAAAGGCCCTTTTTGGTAACCTTTTAAAGCCATTATATACTTTCGGTACCAAAAAAAAGTTCACAGATTTACAAATAATTTACAGGGTTTACAGAAGGTAATGGTGAAAGACTTCTCTTGAAATATTGTTCCATAAAATGCTTTACTTTTTGAGAAAACATTAAAACAATATCAATTCTCGATAGCGAGAATTACGGATTTATTATAAACACATGTCATGACATGGCGAAAAGTGCGAAAACAGGAGTGGGTTTTCCCGTTATCTTCTCCCGACTCCGATGACCGATTGAGCCTAAAGACGATCTGATAAAAATCCACATGGCCAAGCCCCAAGCTTAATAGATTTATTAATAACTATATTGTGGTAAACTCTATCACATGCCTTACTAAAATCGGTGGCTATTAAGACAGCAGAATTATGTGGTTTATTAAAAACACAATGTATACAGTTAATTACAGAGAGTGTATTAAACAATTTGATTTATGGTGTGATGAAAACTACTTGCATCTCAATGCTACTAAAACAAAAGAACTTATATTTTGCTTAAAGAGGAAAAATGGTCAACAACCTGTTATTCCTGTAAATGTTGGAAATTTTGATATTGAAATTATTCAATCTTATAAATACAGTACCTGGGCACCATCATTGATAACTAACTTGGACTGAACAGTGTAGGGCACTTGTTTTAAAAGGCAATCAAGGCATGTACAAAACAATTATGGAGCTGTTTTAAATTTCTGGTGTCATTCTCTACGGCTGTTTTGTGCGTTTCAAAAGTCTAAAGAAAGCAGACATGAACAAGCTACAAAGGATAGCCAACCAAGCTGGTAAAATTTTTGGTGAGAAAATAGACCTTTCTGAAAAATAAGGACCATCCCCTGCACCATTATTGCTGTTTCATGAGGTCGGGGAAATGACTTCAAAGCATCCAATGTAAAACCACACGCTTTCTTAATTCATTTGTGCCTTTGTCAGTTGGAATTTGTAATGATTCTTAATGGGTTTTTACTGATTATTTTTGGCGAGCTGCAGAGCAGTGCGAGCCTATGTAATACCAATTTCCGTCCGGCGTCTGTCTGTCTGTCTGTCCGGCCGGCATTTCGCGCTAAATTGGAAATGTTAAAGTTTTTGGCTTAAGTTTAAAGGGTGGCTGCAGTGTTTTTTTATTCATTTAAATGATTAAACATGACTTTTTAAACCTGAAATATTTTTTTCTATTTGTTATTAAATGCGCAAGTATTTTAAAAATGGTTTTCAAGAGATTAGGGGAACCCACCCCGCCCCTAAAAGGGAGCCTTTATTTGCATAAACGTGACGTCATGTTGGTAACCCGAGCCGTCGGGCCCCCTGGCTGTGTGCATATAGAGACGTGTGCACTGTGTGGCCTGGTACCTAGGCGCGTGTAGTTAGGGGCCAGACTCTTTTTGCCGACGATATGTTTGAATTCCCGACGTGATGTTGATGGTAGGGGGCGGTAACAATCCACAAAAGGGGGAGGGGCATGACTTATTCGCTAATTACGCAAGTCAGATATGTCGGGAATAAACAAAACACATTTTATTGATGTTCAATACATATATCAGAAATAAATGACAGCAAAATTAAATGTTTTATTTTAATTCACTGCAGCATCCCTTTAAGTCTTTGAGTTCAGTTGTTTTTGGTATATACAAGCCAAAGTGAGATTGTTATATACAGTTGCCAGTCATTTCAGTAATTTTCACCTATGTTGTCTAATAATGTATAAGTTTCTGGAATAAAAAAAATGTTAAAGTTTTTTGGAATAACAATTTTTTTTTTTCAGGCTCAAACATTGACATCTGGATTTAATGAAACGAACTCAATCTAAAATCTCAAAGTTTTGAAATAATTTGTTAAAACAAAAATCAAACTTGTTGTCACTGGTTCCAGTTGAATGAGCTGAAACAATGACAAACATAAATGATCATAACTCCTGATTGCAATTATGTACAGACTTGAAACTTAAGTCAAATATTGCTTCTTGTGTAGGTTCATATGAAAAGATAAACTCAAAGAATTAATCACAGGTTTCAGTTGAATGAGCTAAATTAATAAAAAACATTTTAATGTTTGGTCATAACTCCTTATTGCAATGATGTACTGACTTGAAACGAGTCAAATATTGCTTCTTACATGTAGATTCAAATGAAAAGAGATAACGCAAAGAATTAATCACAGGTTTCAGTTGAAAGAACTAAAACAATGAAAAACATAAACGGTCATAACTCCTGATTGCAATGAAAATACATTTTTTTGTATTGACTACGACCATACTTCGTTGATTACTATGGTTCTCGTCCAACATCTGGCCCGGTCAGTACTTGGATGGGAGACCGCTTGGTCAGTTAATATTTCAAATGTTTTTGTTTTTCTTAATAAGCTTCGTTTATAATCTGTTTTCAAGGCATTTTCAACCACAAAAAGCTATTTTGACAAGCTATTCATCATATGAAGGAGCTTTATGTACGTGGTCTGTTTTCAAGGTGTTTCCCTTCCGGTTAGTTAGTCTCTTCTCCAGTCGTCATTACTCATCAGTTCCTATTTCCTCAACCACAAAAGCTATTTTGACAATCTGTACATCATATGAAAAGCCTTGACGTACTTCACAAAAATGGGTACATAGGTTGGTTGCCTTTTCTTGACATTTTGACCTGTCTTAACAAGTGAATGTAAAATGCTTTGATTAGGCTTAAATTCATGGAGTTGTCGCTTTGTTTATTTGTGACCCGCTACGTGAAAATGAGTCAGATATTGACAATTTCAAGAATTGAGTTGTATGCATGGCTGGAAAGAACACACCAACAGCAGTCGTTTGGTATAATATGTCTAAGCTTTTTGGTGTGTCGCGTTGCTGAGTTACCCCCATTTGAAATTAGCCAATACATCATTTTTTCAGAAAAACGAATTACAAGTAAAATGATGTTTTAAACTATCATTTCGCGCAAAAGGATACAAATTAGACATAAGTATGATCACAAAATTGTTGTATTCATAGCTTTAATGCCTAAAGGTAAGTGTTCTCAAGGTTAACCATGCAAATAAAGATCTTAACAAGTAAAAAGAAAAAATGTATATTTTGTTTATATTTTTTTTTTCCACACTAAACTGTCCATAACTTAATAATGCATTGGGCGACATCTGACTCATTTTCACGTAGCGGGTCACATTTATTGTCCACCATGCTTGAAGTCTTACTGGGGGAACTCGAAATGTCGTCATGGTGACGTAATCTTGTTGTTTTGACATTTTTGCAATTTTGATCTTGAGAACAAAGCAAGGTGCAATATTTGTTTTTTTACCTCAGGCTTTTACTCCCGGAAGCTGAACACCTCGAATTTGTTCAAAAACTCTCATTGCTAGTTATTAATATTAAAATTCAAACATCGGCTTGATGATTTACTTGTCATGGTTTATTTATTTTCGCTATATTATAAATGTTAAGAAAATAAAAAGACAGAAAACTAAATAAAAATCAGATTTGAAAGCCATCAATTATTTACACATTCTATTTATTTATTTTTAATTAATTTTTTTGTCAAAATATCATGGTAATTTTGTAAAATGACATAAAAAACTAGACATTGAGAGTTTGTGAACAAGCTCTAGGTGTTCGGTTTCCGGGAGTAAAAACCAAACATTGCATCTCGCTTTGTTTAAAAAAAAAAATTGTAATAAATTCAAAATTACCAAAAATTGTCAAAACAACAAGATGACGTCATCATTGTAAAGTATGTACATGTATTGTAAAGTATGTACATGTAAAGCCCTTTAATATGATGTATAGATTGTCAAAATAGCTTGTGTGGTTGAGGAAATAGTATGAACTTATGAAATATTGACGACTTCAGAAGAGACTAACTAGCCTACTAACTAGCCTTAAGGACACTGTATGTTGAAAACGCCTTGAACGAAGACTAATAAATACGCGAAGCATTGCGCTCTATAGTCTAGTGGGATTTATAGAAAAAGTGACTGTTTGGGGCATTTTGGGGTTAAAGTGGGGAACTAGACTTTTTCACACATTTCTGGTGTGGTGATTCCGAAAAAAATGGTTCCCAAGCGAAATTTTAGTTTTTGACCATCTAATTTGCATAATCATATTTGGAGAAAATTACTCCTTTCTCAAAAACTACATTACTTCAGAGGGAGCCGTTTCTCACAATGTTTTATATTATAACACCTGTTACGTCCGTTGCGTGTACGAGGATGATAAAGTAATAGTCTGTAACCATTTCGGATTGCACGACACTACATGCAGCACAGTAAAAGTTTTTGCAATCTGTATTCGCGTCGTCCGTGGATTGTAGCATTCAGGTCTGTAACTTAATAATAATAGTACAGTATTTGGAAATGTTTGGGGTGTTATAAAACAAATATTGACTGCTTTTACTCGTGCAATGGTTAAAACTATGACTCCCTCGGTGATCCCCATAGCGTTCTATGAACGCTTCGGGGATCACCTCGGAAGTCATAGTTTTAACCATAGCACTCGAAGGAGTCAATATTTGTATACTATCAACCTCTCCCCATTACTTGTTACCAAGAAAGGTTTTATGCTAATAAATATTTTGAGTAATTACCAATAGTGTCCACTGCCTTTAAGATGAATCCAGATAAGACAGAGTTCTTTATTGCATCTTCCCCCTCTCACTTAAAATGTCTTCAATCATCACCTCACTTTCAATATCGAAAATCTTGTTATTCACCCATCTCCCTCCATTACCAACTTAGTTGTTGTCTTCAACGCTGACATAAATCTGTCTGACCACATCACACAACTCTCTTGCTCTATCAACTGGCATTTTCGCAAATTTAGTCAGATCAGAAGATTTCTTGATTTTGATGCCTGCCACAGTGCAGTCTGTACCCTGATCGTGTCCAAGCTGGACTTAAGCTGTTGTGTGTTGAATGATAATAATAATAATAATTACAACATTTATAGAGCGCTAAATACGGAAGTTTCTAAGCGCTATAACCAGATTGACAGAAAAGATGGGTTTAAAGTTGAGATTTGAAAGTGTCCAATGAAGGAGCTGCTTGAATGTGGATGGGTAACTTGTTCCAAAGTGTTGGAGCTATGACTGAAAAGGCCTGATCGCCATAGCGTGTCATGGTGCGGGGTCCCGGGGAAAGCTTGAAATGAGCTATTGAAGAAGAGCGAAGGCGTCGGGTAGCTGATGAAAGTGAAGAAGAACGAAGGGCTATGAGGTCTTGGAGATATACCGGAGCCAAATTATGAACAGCTTTATACACAAGAAGAAGAATTTTGAAGTGGATGTGTTGGTGAATTTGAAAGCCAATGAAGAGAGCGAATGATGGGTGTTATGTGATCTGATTTTTTCGTAAGGGTGACTAATCTGGCAGCGAAATTTTGTATTCTTTGTCATGTTTGTAGAGGAGCGAGATGAGTGTTTGGAAGACCTGCCAGTAACCCATTGCAGTAGTCCAGATGGGAAGGCACAAAAGCATGTTTCTATGAAAGACATACGTCGCCTCCAACGACTTCAAAACATGGCCCAATTTCATGGCTCTGCTTACCACTGAATTATGCGCTTACGATCACCCTTACGATCGCCCCTCACTTGCAAGTGCTAAATTTCTGCGCTAGAGATGTGTAAGCGTAGTATGCCTAGTAACATGGAGTACGCACAGTCACAACCCAAATTCTCTGCTAACCTATGAAATACGCTTGAGGTAAGCACATAATTCCCTGCTTCCATATGCCCCAATTATGTGTTAACAGGAAGCAGAGCCATGAAATTGGGCCCAGATGTGCCAGGCTAATCTCCAAGATGCCAAACACTCAAAGACTGTTTGGGCCTCCAAAAAGGGTCTCAAGACACACCTGTTCTCCAATCTGTAGCTGGTTTGTCACCATCACTTCAGTCTTTCATTTCTCTTTGAAGGAACACGTTGCCTTTAATCAGTCGAGTTGGTTTTTGAAAAGTGTTTACTAGGTGTTTGTAGCCGTTCGTTATAAAATGCATGGTTAGAAAGATGTTTTAAAAGTAGAATACAATGATCCACACACATTTGCCCCGAAATTGCATGGTTTTCCTTTTACTTTGCGAACCAACACGGTCGGCCATTTCAGTACAGGCTGGTACAGTTCTGGATCTTGCTTTTGACCCATGACGTGTGCATCCCCATCATCCCAGCTTCTTCCTCGAATCTTTGGAGTGAGACAGGCCACTGAGCGGGCTCTCCTAGGAACAGAGCAGCGTCGTCAGCATAGTCCAGATCTGTGAAGGATGTGTCTCCGACCATTATTCCGAAGTCTGCCTGACAGCGGTTTAGGATCCAGTCGATGGCGCAGCAGAATAATGTTGGGGCAAGGATGCAGCCCTGACGGACACCTGGGGTGGTAGAGAAGGGGTTGGAAACGTCACTTCCGATACGTACAGTCGATGCACTGCCCACGTGCAGGTCCTGAATCAACTGAAGCAGTAATGGTGGGACACCGGTCGCTTTCAGGGCCTTCCAAAGAGCATCGCGATCCACCGAGTCGAACGCTGCCTTGATGTCAACGTAGGCAACGTGGAGATGTCTCTCAAATTCACGGTGGAGTTCTGACAGAAGTCGGAGAGCACCGGACACCGGTCGCTTTCAGGGCCTTCCAAAGAGCATCGCGATCCACCGAGTCGAACGCTGCCTTGATGTCAACGTAGGCAACGTGGAGATGTCTCTCAAATTCACGATGGAGTTCTGACAGAAGTCGGAGAGCAAGCACGGCATCCAGAGTAGACCGGCCCCTTGTAAAACGAGACTGCTTGGGTCGTCGGTGACAGGCAAATAGGGGTTCTTAGGAGGAGAGCAGAACATGGCTGAACACCTTTCCAGGGACAGACAGTAAAGTTATATGTCTGTAACTGCTGCACTGGTTTCGATGACCCTTTCCTTTGTACAGGGAGATGATGATGCCATCCCTCCATTCAGCAGGAACCCTGCCAGAAGACCAAGAGTTTTGAAAGAGCTTGTGAAGGGCAGCACTGATTGGGGTTTCTGCACATTTGAGCAGCTCAGGAGAAATGCCGTCAGGTCCTGCAGCACGCCCATTGTTTAACTTCCTGATAGCACGACGTACTTCAGCCAAGGTGGGAGCGTCAGATGAGACGTCTGTGGCTGGAGGTGTGCCTGAAGCCTGTGCTGTAAGGTCTGGGCAGGGCGTAGCTGAGGGGTGGTTGAGCATGGTGTTGTAGTGCTCCCACCAGCGGGCAAGAGTCTCCTCGACCGACTTGCAGGGAGTGCCATCAGTTTTTGTAATTGGGGAGGTGCTTCGTCCCTGTTGTGGGGGGCTGCGCATGCACTTGATGGCCTGGAAGGTTGGACGGAGGTTGTTTTTCTGCAGTCCTTCGTCGGCGAGGTAGTTGTAAAACTCCTCGAGGTCGCCCTTAGCCTTAGCTTTAAAGACACCCTTCAGTCTGCGAGCTTCGTCAGTGTCACCACGGAGACGCGCTTCACGCTTCTGGTCAAATACGTCCAGAGTACTTGGAGTCAGCCAGGGACCTCGCTGGGGTCTGCGATTGCCGATGGATTCTGAAGCCGCAGAAATGATTGATGAGCAGATGGTGGACCAAGCAGACTCTTCTTCAAGAGCGCCGAGTGCTTCGAATTTGTTGCTGACCGCAATGTTGTACTTTGCTGCGATGCTGGTGTTGCGTGTTAGTGAGCTTACATCGAGCCGTCTGGCGGTTGGTTTTTGTGGTTTGTGGTAGACCTGAATTTTGACACCAACAACTAGTCGATGGTCTTTTAGCTGGGGCCTCTGCCCCTCTGTGCACCCTGTAGGAGCTGAAGAGAGAGAGAGATATCTTGTTAACATGTGGTCGATCTCCTTCCTTGTACGGCCGTCATTGGATAGCCACGTCAGACGGTGGATTTCTTTCCGTCTGAAGGAGCCGACAATTGACAGCTTGGCGAGGGAGCACGTGTTGAGGAGGCGTGCCGAGTTATCATTTGGCTGTCCAGAACCGAAGTTTCCAACAACACGCTCGTAACCTGCACGAACTATTCCGCTTACAGCATTCAGATCTCCGATGACAAGTAGTTGGTCATGGGGTGGAGTAGATTGAATGAGTGGTTCCAGTTGGTTGTAAAAGACATCTTTATCGGCTGCAGAGGCGAGCTCTGTCGGAGCATAGACCACAATGATGGTGATGGGCCGTGTCTATGATGCAGCCGGGCATGAAGGATCCGGTTTGAGACTGGTGTCCATTCGGTGAGGGATTGACTGACCTTGTTATTAAGGAGCAAGGCAACTCTCTCCGTGCGGCCTGTACTGCCCGAGTGGTACATTGTATACTGATCGATGCGACATTCCTAGTTCCTGGGATACGAGCTTCGGTAAGACCAGCGATGCTTATTCGGGAGCGTGTCAGTTCGTGAGACATGGCCTCTGGGTATCCAGCCTTGGAGAGTGTCAGTACGTTCCATGTAGCGACACGGAGACACGATCTTAGATCGAGTTTTGGTCCCAGTTTGGAGCCCACTATTGGTCTGGCACCGTCCCCTGTGGAGCTTGAGGTGTCAGACGCCATTGAATCACTAGACTTGTGGACAAGTCGTTAAATCGGCCCCACGCGCTGAGATAGTGCTCCCCCGACAACACTGCTCTCGCGCGAACTCACTGCTCTCGCGCGAACTGATGGCTCCCCGATTTCGACTCCTCATTGACAACTTGTACAAGCTGACAGCGGTACGTATTCATGTATTCAAGTACGAACGCGGTATACCTTCACTGTTGCCGCGGAGACAATCGTGCAGACGAGTCCATTTTTATAAGAGGGTAGTAATAGTTTCTAATACTGTAAAGCTTGAACCGGAGGGCATCTGTGAATCTTTTTTATTTTGATTTAACTGCTTTATTAGTTGATTAGGGCCTAACTTTACAAAGTCATCTTCAAATGCATTACTATTTATCTGTTTAATATCCGTGAGCTGCCTCATGCAAATAAATAATGCCCACGGTCAATGGTAATGGTCCAATGCAATCCTTTAACCCGATGTGTTCTGCTCCGACTGTGTATAAATTAAACTTGCTATAAGTCCCTGGACAGTACGTTACGTCAAATTACCAATCAAAATGTGTTTTAAATATGACACCTAGACAAGTTGCAACATAAAATATAGTTTGTATTACTACCAGTCCCAAAATTCATTATTTGTTTACTGACAAACGTTTTTTTTATTTTAAGTTTTCATCTAAAAAGTGATTTTGAAAACCATGGTCGACATGTGGAAGTTTGATATGTGAGTCTTGTGGACAAGTTTCACAGGGCAGTCGTGTGCGGATCGCAGGGATTCCGGAAAATTTCAGTAACTCTTTTCAGATGTCGATGTATTTTAAAGGTATTATAGCTAATCATCGACATACACTCTACTTGCCCAAGATATTGCAAGACAAGGTTTCATATAGCAGCTGTACTTTTGTTTTGTTTTAAGCAACTGTTACCACGAAAAATATTTTCTCACTTCCAAGCAATCATAACAATTAATATAAGGCTCAAATAGGGTAAAGACACCGTGAAATGCAAAAAAGGAACAGTGACTCAAATTGTAGTTTGCCTCAAACAAAAAACAAGAAACAAATTTATTGATAAATCGATCAACAAATGCAAACGAGTGGTTGAAATAAATAAATTAAATTGAGCAATAAACAATGAAAATACCTTCAGACTAATGGATATTGATGGTAGAAACTGTAAATAAAGAAAATGTGGAGTGTTTCCCTTGCACCTCCAGGTTGCTATATAAACATAGTGAGTAGTTGACCACGGATTTTGCAAAACCTGTTCATTATAAAACACTTTAAACAATTTACAAACTAGGCGAGTGCTAGAAGGGTTACAGCTCGATGGCCGAAGGTTCAATAGTCTGAATGTTCGATAGTCCAAATTGACAATAAGGTTCGATAGTCCGAATTGACAATAAGGTCCGATAGTCCGAATTGACAATAAGGTTTGATCGTCGATTCAGACTATCGGACCTTATTTGGACCAGTGAACCTTCGGATCAATGAACCTTCGGACTATCGTATCAAATGTACGGGTTAATGAAACCTACTTCATTTTGGGACTAATGAACCCCCTGTTATGGGAAATTTGTGCGTTCGGACAATCGAACCTTCGGACTAACGGACCTTCGGGTGGACACCGCTAGAAGATCGTACAGAAATGTAAACAGTGGTGGATATGGGAAAACTAACTTGAATGAACATTTTAAATGGGTCTTCTACCTATGTTGCACAACCGCCTAGCCTTTATACATTATCAAACCCTCTCAGTCTGTGCTTTGGATATTTAAGTATTTGGATTGGAAAGAATAAATTTTAACTAAAATGAGCAAAATAGTTGTTGGTAATTGCACAGTATAAATGTCATTCTTACATTTGGAACCATTCAGAATGCACCATCCACATCAGTCAAGAACTTTGGTGCATATTTTGATTGAATTGTCTATAGGCCTTTTCACACGAGAAAAGTAAGCAGGGGGTCCTTGGTCTTAAGAACACAAAGTTGTTTAATCCACATCGTGTGAAAGGTACCTCTGCTTAAATAGGCACGGGTCCCTGGTCTTTTTAAGACCAAGGTCCAGACCTCCGTCTTGAAAACACAACGTTGTGAAAATTATACCACGATCGGCCGTGTGTGCTGTGTGAATGAACATTGCTTGCGTAACGAAGGACCCTGGTGTGGCTGGAGCTACTACGCATGCGCGCAAGAAGAAACACATAGTGCAAGAAAATCAATATGTTCGACCCCGTTGTACGATAACGTTAAACCTTTGAGCATGTTTGTGAGAACGTGTGCACGACTCCTTCAAGAGAGCAAGTTTTCAATGTTTAGCATGAGATCGTTGAGACATGTTTCAAAAAGTTCACTCTCGAAAATCAATTTGATTTTCCCTGAAATTCCAGCATAGTTCTAGGAGTAGGCCTACGTAGCATTCGTTCGATAAGTTTCATGATCGAGCATAGAACGACATATTTATATAAAAAAACTTCAGTGTGCAACAAAATGCGTGCCAGATTTATGACAACATTCATCGGTAAGAATCTGCACTCCCCAGTTTATAATCGATTGTTACATTTTCTGTTTGGAATTGGTGGTCGGAGCATGAGTGAATGGTTCGAGCAACTCAACTACACGTTCATTCTTCGTCCAAAACAAAAATCTTTTTTAGGGGCCGCCGATTCACGACAGTGCAGAAAAATGATTGGTACATACGTTGGCGATGCGGATATCAGTGAAATGGCGATGAACAATGTTGACCTTTAGCACCACAAAAGACGGATGTTCTGAGACACGGGACGTTGGTTTCTGCGCCGTGTGAAAGGTCCTGTTTGAGTTTGACTAACGTCCTTGGTCAAGACAACTGGCACCGGGGACCAAGGACCCTAGTTTGACTTTGTCGTGTGAAAAGGGCTTATGACTGATCAAATAGACCTGCTTTCGTTTACACCAAACTCTTTCCAACTTGTGTTAATCTTACGACTTGAGTTGAGTCCCAGCCTTGCAACGTAACATGCAAACCCTAAGATCAACGTTTCGTGAAAACGGCTCCAGCTTTGCAAGTCTGTTCGATTTCATGTGTGACAGATTAGGAAGTATGTATCTGACGATTCATAACATCATGTGATTCGCAGCCATGTTCTTTCTCGGTTAGATTGTTGTAATGGGCTGCTTACAGAAAACCCACATGCATATTTTAAAAGAGACTTCACAGTTTGCAGAACTGGGCTGCTCGTGTTATATTTAGGTTAAATCGCCGTCATGATGCCATGCTCCTTCTAAGATCGCTTCATTGGTTACCAATTAAACAGAGGATTGCAATTAAGATTATTTTATTTGTATGAACATTTCTTTATAAATCAGGCACCAGAGTAATTTAATGAGTGTCTTGAGTTGTATCAGTTTTTGCGTACACATCTTCACTCCAATGCAGATCCATCTCGGCTAACTTTTCCCATGACTCGCAGTAAGGCAGGAGATCAAACTTTCACAGTTTTTACAGCAGCTTAGGGGTAGGGGTGGAATGAACTTCCTTCTTAAACGAGGAGTGTTTCCCTTGCACTGTCAGGCTGCCATGTGACCCTGTGGAGAAAAGAAAGAAACACACAATGTTGACCTGAACTTATGTTGATTGTGTAATACTATCCGTAGTATGATAGGCTAATACTTATTGCAAGCAAATAAGTTAACGTAAATGTCAGAAAATTGTGTTGTTAAAATCACACATAAAGATACCATTTTTCACGTCAGGAACCTCTCTGTGCAGACGTCTTACGTGAGCATGAATTAAGCCCAAAGTGGTGACGTCACCTAACAACACAATGTTTTGACCTTCACGTTCACGTGTTTGCTGGCATAACATGCAGCTAATAAAACCTACCTAATACTTACGGGCTAAAGTGAGGTTCGAGGCAACACCATCACAAATAAAGACTCTCATGTAATTGCAAATCTTATTTAAGTTTTAGTGTTTAAATTTTTAAAACATTTTGTTATTATGTTTTGTTATTGTTTCTAAAAAAAAAAACAATTATGTTTAATTATAAAAACCAACAACAACAAAAACAGTGAATTTGGTACTTTTTGCATTGCTTGAGACTCTACTCTCTAGATACAAAAGTTCCAACAACAATGCAAAACAAGTAACCTTGTGTAGAACTAGAACTTTAGAAGTAGGGGCTCAATTTTAATATAATAACCTGTGCGTGTCGGTGCAACCGCCACTGACGACAGTGCTTTTTGTGGAACCATGGAGGTAGAAACTTCCTCCATGGTGGAACCAGTGAGTTATATGAATAATAACACATGTTTTGTTAAGTTTTACTTCAAAACAAAACTTGTTCTTTTAAGTAAGAAGCCCAAACCAAGTTACCGGTAACTCCATGGAGGTAGATTTTTGCAATATTATTTGTCAACGCAAATTTATTAGTAGTTTAATTAAGAAACTTAACAGCAAGCTCACTTGTTTTGATTTCATGATGCCAACACAGTATGCACCAACCATCACCACTGCCTTGAGCAAGGCTACTGATTACATCGAATATTCGGCCGGTGCAAATCATTTGTTTACAAAAGTGTCATTGCCTTTCATCAATCAATACACGCTGTGTGCAGTGTGTGTGTGTTGGCATGATGCATATAAATGGCGGCTTCTTCTTCTTCTTCCTTGCGACCTGTCGTCGACGTGAGCAGATCTCTTGCATGTTGCATGCCTTGAGAAAACTGGCTACTTCTATATCTTGTTCTTCAAGTTTATCAACCAAGTCAGACCAAGTTAAGACGAAGTTATTTATTTAATATGCACGTCAAAGTTCCCGATGAAAATACGTACTCAAAAGCACAACCATACACACACGACGTCTAGTGTGTAGGCATAATAAATACACGCTGACAGGTTTGTTGATCGTTCATTCATACATGTGACTTCCCGAACCCATCCAATACAGGGTGTACTGTTTGATAGCATATACATGTTGAATATTCATTGATTTAACGACATCGACCAATCAGATGCGTCCGTACGATTTCGGCTGAAGTGCCCATAGGCTGTGCACAAACTGCTGACAACTTGTACAAGTCGTTAATGAGGAGTCGAAATCGGGGAGCCATCAGTTCGCGCGAGAGCAGTGAGTTCGCGCGAGAGCAGTGTTTTCGGGGGAGCACTATCTCAGCGCGTGGGGCCAATTTAACGACTTGTCCACAAGTCTATTGAATCACGAGATGGAGCTTGTCGTGATGTGGTTCCTAGTATGGGGCCGGGGTAGGCAGGGACTTTAACCCTGGTGTTACTTTGGCGTAGATTCATTGGTTTGGGTGATGACCCTTGATACTCTGCCTCCTTGGGACAGGGGAGACGTAGAGCACAGTAGCAGGAGACGACTTCTGAGTTGTCAGAGCGCCCTCACGTAGTGTCTGACAGATCATTGGGCCTCGATGTAGCCTCATCCGCCCCGTCAGCATTGTCACGGCTGCTGCCTTCGCGCCTTCACTGGACCTCGTTCCCAGTAGGGGGTTTGGAATCAGAGTTTTCCTTCTCCTGGGTGGGCTGCCAACCAAGGCTGCGAGCCCCACCCGCCCGAGTTTGAAATCAGAGTGGCTGTCTCCTAGGTGGACTACCTCCCATGGTTAACGAGCACCACCTGCCCGGAGCTATCTGGTTTTGAGGCGCCAGAAATTTGCCTGCACACCTCTGCCCACTGTTCCCAACAGGGATCGGCACGTGAAGCCGGGCAGATAGGAGTTTGAATTAGGAGAGGCTCTTTGAGACGCTGATCATGTGGGACATTTTCAGTGGATGAGGAGTGGCTCAATACTCCCCACCGTTCCCGATCATCCTAAAACCTTTGACCCCCAATTTGCAATTGGTGCTATATAAATCAAGTTATTATTATTCCATCTTATCACAGCAAGCAAAAGAAAGATTACATTTTCCTTTGAGCCTGTATCTTCTCGAGTCCGGCTATGTCCCCGTAGCCTTGGATCTTGACGAATTTTCTCAGGATCCTTGCTGTTCCCGAAAACGCTGCCTTCTGCAACAGATCTATCCTCACATTTGTCCGTTTTACGTCCTGATGTTTCCCTAGTGCTTTCGGAATGGTGCCGAGCGCTCCAATTGTAATATTCACAAAGTACACGTCCCGTACATTGCATCATAATTTTATGTGAATGTGTAGTTTGTACATGATAAAGACGTGTGCAAACATGGCCACCCGCGATACTCTTGAACCCCTGAACCAAACGTAGCAGGCACTACTTTTACTTTAACCTGCCAGATCTTACCATCTCCTTCCAATATACCCTTATATCTGCCGGCACAGCTATGTCAATAAGATGACACATCTTCGTTGCCTACTACGTTTGTACAACATCAAACACTGATGTTTTGTAACATGATCAGTGTGAATGCTTAAGTCTCAGAGGATCTTGACCAGGTCAATCTTTGCATCTTTCCCTGGAACATGGTCATACCATTTTGCAGTCACTTTGTAACATTTCTTACACAGATCCCAATGAATTATCTTGGCCTAATTGTCATGCCTTCCTTTGTACTCACTGACAACATGAAATACAGTCTCATCCACCTTGTTACACATTCTGCAAACAGGAGAGACGTCTGCTTTTTCTATCCTTGCCTTCATTACATTTGTCCTTAGAGACTGGTCTTGTGCCGCAGCCATTGGTTTCCTTTTTCACTTCTCCGCTCTTTAACCAATTCTAGGACTTGTTGCAAGTCACCTCTTTAGTACACCTTAAGAACCTGCCATGAAGTGGTTTGTACTGCCAATCTTGATGTCTTTTCCTCTTACCTTTCCCTCTGTACTCCGTCGGCCCAACTTCGCCCGTTTTCATGTATTTCTGCACAACTTTCAACAAGCTCTCATCTTCATTGTCATTGACACACATTTTGTCAGGCCGAACTGCATCCTGATGTCATCGCTGAAAATCCTGACGGTCTGCTCCAAAGAATCAGTTTCCGGTCTCTTCTTTGCAAACAACTTCAAGTCATCCATAAATCCTTCTTCATAACATAACCGGCACTCACCTTCTTCAGAATCATTGACTAAGGCATCAATCAGTGCAAGAACAAACATAAGCAGAGACAGAGAATCACCTTGGAAAATACCTCTTCTTGTACACATCTTGCCCAGACTAACATTGTTGGCAGTAAGATTGGTTCTCCATGTCTTCATGCTCTCAACTAGAAGACACTTTACTGCATCAGCCACTCCAACCAGATCCAGGCATTATCCATGTGTGAGATACCATGTAATCTGCCTTCTTGAGCATATTAAGGTGGTTTCTTCAAAGTGAAATATTTTTCCCTCAGAAAGATTATTCCAGCAATACTTTGGAATTTATGATAAGCAGCAGGTACAACTTTTTAAAATCCAGATTGAATTTTTATTCATATTTCCCATGCAGCATGTGAGTGTTCTTGTTGAAGCCCACAGGGTGTAATGCAACTGACCGAGCGATAAAGTTATTTCAATTGCAAGAAAAATCCACTATCTATCTTCATGGCATTTCAAAACATGCTTCTACCCTTATTACCAAGTCTGAAATGAGTAAAGAAATCAACACTCTAGTTGATATATTTTAATAACGAGTCATCAAAAAGTGTAATGCGAATAACCAGTAATGCGACTGACCATGCAAATGTAATGCGACTGACCTAGTTGTTTTTCAAGAGGAGGATGCTAAGCAGGATATCTTAGTTATGACTTACTAGAGGACAATATTACATGAATTAAGAGATCTGGGGCTCTTCAAATGCCACTCACTCCCTACCCTTAATGCATTTATCCAAAAGCACATGCTCAAAACTATAACACGTGTTGTACATCAGCCATTCCAATCTGTAACTTCTAGTTTCATCATTTGTACAGAATCTTAAAGAGCCAATAAAGGATGATCTCAATATTTCAACTATTACCTTTTTATGGCCAAATAGACATCGTACATGTAGATACCAGTTAATAACCATTTTACTCTCAAAATTTGCATTTAGTAATGAATAACTCGAGTCAAAAATGCACCCGATCGCGTGGCTTTTTCAGCCGAGAGTCAAAAACGGCTTATTATAATGACCTCTTGACGCCAGTGACGATATTCCCCTAATTGGGTGTGAACACAGTTCTCCAGCTTTGGCAAACTGAGGGCGCTATTTTCCACACCAAATAGCTGCCACTGACGTACTGATTCCTTTGTCGCGCAGGTTTGTTTGACCTCGCGTTTTTTTTTAATTTGGCTAGAAGCGTTCTGTAGAAAAAACATTTTTACCATGTTTTAACGTGAGGTAAGAGACTCGTTAAATTTTTGGTATGTTTCCTATGGACTTCAGCTATTAGAAAACTGTAATATCTATATATTTGAGATCATCCTTTATTGGCTGTTTAATGTTATCATATGAAAAATAATAAAGAAAAGCAACATTTGCTGAGAATTTTGAGTAGAAAAGTGAAGTTTATCATTGAAATTGTTTACTCTCCACAAATTTTGGACATACCACAGACAAATATTCCAAAAGAGCAAGCAAAAGCAAAAAACTTATGTCCTCTTGCCTAACGATAAATAGTTCTCTAGTTATGAAATTCTTGAAATTTCAACTTCAATGTTAAAGGGGCAAACCGGCTCACCGTTAAAGTAATTTAGTGGTGTAGTTCATGTCTGGATTGCAAGCGTACCTTTTATGGAATGAAAGCATAATTTGAAAGAACGTAACAATATCTTGGAATGTAAGTGTAGCTGCGTATCTTGGAACGTAAGCTTAGCTTGACTTGGGATTGAAAGCGTACCTTTTTTCCATAACAGATTATTTAATTAAGCTACTCACACAATAACACCATCAATATACCCAATGCGGTAGTTCCAACGTTTTGGCAACATCAATCTTTTTTAACTACCTGAAAAGTCGGAACAACAAAAAATAGGGGCGGAAACAAAACACAGAGTATTGGGTAAGAAATAACTGATTCGACAAGCGAGGTACCGACTGACAAACCCACGGACACCCCCATGAAGGCTCCCAACCCCTCTTAAGCTCACAGCTAGACCTAAGCTCACGGCTGAGGAGTTCATAGCGCCTGGGGATTACACCTCGGGGCCCCCACGAGACACGGCATGGGCGGTACGCGATATGCTCCAAGGCTTACAATCCGATTGCTCCAAGCCATGTGGCCATACAACACGCTTCCGTTACACGGACTCTCTGAATGCGAATCTTGCATTACATTTTTTACCATTATTTACGATTTGTATCCATAATCTGAATACATAGTCTTTTTTTGTCATTTACACATGAATAATTTAAACAAAAATATTGAAATTTGGTTCAACAAATATTGGCTTTTCTAGGGCATGAAGTCAAACCAACTCGGGAGGTGACGTGATTGTTTTAAAACCACTTGTGGCTCTAACTATCACGCGACCTTTGTTTTTCAGTGGTCGATGGAGGGTTTCAGCGGTACCTAAAGAGCTTTGATGGTCAGCTCAGAGTGTGGTTTGGAGGTTGGGTGTGGCACTTATACTTGGTCTTCGGAAAAAGGCCAATGTTCGTAATGTCATTGGGCTGACTTAGTTTCTGTAGCAATCTACATGTACATGATTTACTGTGTGTATACAGTGTATGCAAATTATCACAGTGTAGCAACTAAATCGTGGTGATGGGCTACATGGGCTACTATGGGAATGCTCTAACCATAGCTGGGGTATCAAGAATAATATACATTACTCTAGCTCAAATATGCTTGTTGCATGATCGCAACACTATACCATGTATATACTTTTTATGTCCCTTTACAGCTCCGTACTGGTGCTATTATTTCATCAATTCATTTTCTTATTATTACTTTTAGGATCCATATGGTGAAAAGAGAGGAAAGTTCCAGTACAGCACATTGAAAACTCGCCTAGAGGGTTTAAAAAAAAGTTTAGACGAAGAAGGATTGGATAAGGCATCAGATGGTGATTGTAGTAGCTCTTCAGACAATGAGATGGACACATGTGCTTCACTATCAGTCCACTAAACAACTGGTGTTTGACTTCTCGAACAGTGTGTAGCAGTTGATTCAAAGCTTTATGCCACTCAATTTTAAGACTGAAACACTGCCCTAACTTGCCTTCAATGTAGGGGGATGCCTCTTTTTTGAAAGGACAAGGGCACCAAGGCATATTCTCCTTTAGGCCTATATAGGACTCTTCCTCTGTACGCAGATACAGAGTCCTATCTATTAAGGCCCGTTTCTGGGGCCAAAATTTTTCAAAGCTTCATAACTCAAATCTTACCTGCAACGAGCCACTAATTTCAACAGATTCACATTCTAAGGCGGCATACATTTTTCTGCGGTGGGTTTTGGTCGTCATATATTCTTCACAAATCCGTCATTTTTGTGAAATAATGCAGCTCCCAAAGTTACAAAATTCCTGTTTTGATCGTTTTCTTACAGTGTTGTCTGCTGCCGTGCGTACGCGTATACATTCGCATGCCAGACGCAAGAACTCTTGGTCACCGACCGTATCTTGACTGCACAGCTTAACACTCGGACACAACACTCAAACCCAACGCAAGGTTTGCGCGTTTTGCGTACACACGGCAGACTGTGAGAGTACGAACAAAAATGGGAATTCCTTAACGTTGGGAGCTGCATTATTTCATGAAAATGATGGATTCGTGAAGAATATACGACGATCAAAACCTACCGCAGAAAAATATATGCTGCCATGGAATGTGAATCTGTTGAAACTATAGTGGTTTCTTGCAGGTAAGATTTGAGTCATGAAGCTTTGAAAAGTTTCCGCCCCAGAAATGTACCCTGATATCCAGGACGTCACTGTAGTACAATACGAAAGTGTAACACCACCAGCGCTCATTCTCCTTAGTAAAGGGCACCTTGGGAGGAAATTTGTAATGGAGCATTTCAAGGGCACCAAGGCAATGACCAGGGGACATGGAGGCAATGGCGTTCGTTGCTTTTAAACTAAGTTTCGTTGAATAGTCAAATGATGACCAACACAAAATGTAACCCCACTGACTGTTGAATATATTATAAAGTAAACACCATTATTATATACATAATAAACTGTATATTGAAAACAAGTTAATTTAAAAAAGAGATCTACTTAAAATATGAGTTCTAGTGTAAATTACTTTTTGCTGTCCATTTTTTTTTATTATGAGAGATCACCTTACATTACACTTAACTGATTTGGGCTGTCGAAGCAAATCAAGTGCTACCAGGGGTTAAAACAGGGTTACCCCCTTAACAGCCCGTAAGGATGTAGGCATGGGTACTGGGAGCGTTTTTTTTTTCTCCCTAGGACGAACGTTGGCAATTTACATAAAATGGGCGTAGTTAACTATACATTTTCCCATGAAGACACGCCCATTTTGTGTTAATTGCCCATGTTCGTCCTAGGAAAAAAAAATACGCCCCCAGCCCCCTGCTTGTGGAGTGGGTCACTTGGGGGTGACCTGAGGTGTATGCCATCACCACGAGAGGGCGAGTGTGATCATTCATTTAGTTCTTTTTAGGGGCTAACCGGAGTGAGCACTGCGGGGTCGACCCAGGGAAGCTAACCAATCCACAGGCTAGTGAGTATAACACATGACTGCCACACTGCATGCACTATGCTGTCGGTCTATAGGTTCTTTATAAAACCCTCTGATACGCAGTCAAATTCTTGGGCATCTATGTCACTGCACGTACCCAATGATATCATTGTATCCAATGGAATCTCTGGATCTAGCGGCAGCGACCTGTCTTTATCCTTGCAGATAAAGACAGGGGCCCGGTGTGGTGGCCTCAGAGCTAATCAGCACTAATCGGCAGAGCCAGAAACATCTGCGGGCACATTTCCTAACAAGCTAAGTATAAAGAACTAGCTATTATATGTCTCCCAGTTACGCCACAGAAAAATACACAGATTGCATTGCGTTCAAGCGCCCTTCTCAACCAACGACATACGGCAAGGATGATTTTAGCTATGAATAACGACATTTAAAGGATTTTGGCAAACACAAATGCAATAGGAATTACCTCTTTGTAATATTCTTATAAAACAAACACAAAATCAGTTGAATAATTACGACTCTCTCAATCGAAGTGTCGTGGCCGAGCGGTTAAGAGCACCGAATTCAAACTCTGGTGTTTCTGATCAGCAGAGTGTGGGTTCGAATCCCCAGCCGTGACACTTGTGTCCTTAAGCAAGACACTTAACCATTGCTTCGTCCTTCGGATGGGACGTAAAGCCGTTGGTCCCATGTGTTGTGTAACGCATGTAAAAGAACCCAGTGCACTTATCGAAAAGAGAAGGGGTTCGCCCAGGTGAATATTTAATTAGGCAATATTCTAACAATCATATCTCAAGAATTAAACATCCGATCCCAATTTTTTTCTTCGGTTATGGACTTGTCTTGTACAATAGATGCTGTGTCTGGCCTAAAATGTTCAGTCACGTCATCATGACATCATACGTTTGCGCGTTTTAATTTCTGTGTACAAAACATGGCGCTAAAAGTGGAAACGTTTTACAAGTCAAATACACAAAAATTGACAATAACTTCAAAATAATTTATCTGTTCGTTTTCAAAATGTCATATTCTGTGTTGAAAAATTAACTGATTATAATAAGGGTTGTTTCAGTCCATTAACAGCAATCAAGGTACGTCTATAATTAACGATTAATTAAAAATCTTGGCATCATGGGTACAACGTAGTACCTCATAAACTGGATGCAGTCCCTTGCAAGGCATTGTATTACCTTCTCCATGGTTAATGCAATACAAAATTAGGATTTGTAAAAGGCATTGGATTGGGGGAAGTTGCATACCATCGTGGTACCTTATGAAATTTATTAGTACAAAAAACACAATTTTAAGACTGTGATGTCATCACATGTTCATTTATGCTAATTAGAAGCTTTAAAGAGTTTTTCTTTGCAGCACTTTATCTCAAGTAGTGTATGGCCGATTTCAAAGTTTTTTTCAGTAGTAGACTCCTTTGGCATAGGAGAATTGCCTCAGGTAACCGTGACCCCGATTTGACCTCTACTTCCGGGTCACCTGGAAGTGGGACCATATCTTAAGAGTTACACAACCATTTTTTTTCTTTAATTTTTTTTCTTTAGTTATAGACTCCTTTGGCATTAAATTTTGTTGGGGAAAATCCGTGACCCCATTTTGACCTCTTCTTCCGGGTCAACCGGAAGTGGGACCATTTCTCAAGAACTACTCAACCGATTTTTAAACTTTTTTCAGTGATAGACTACTTAGGCATTATATATTAACTTTGAAACCTGTGACCCCCATGTTGACCTTTATTTCCGGGTCAACCGGAAGTGAAACCTTATCTCAAAAACAACACAACCGATTTTCAGACTTTTTCCAGTTATGGATTCCTTTGGAATTGGACAATCGCATCGGGTAGGTGTGACCCTATGTTGACCTTTATTTCCGAGTCATCCGGAAGTGGAACCTTATTTCAAGAACTACACAACAGATTTTCAATTTTTTTTTCAGTTATGAACTCTTTGTGCATTGAAAATCAAGCATGGGTTTCCGTGACCCAGTATTGACCTTTACTTCTGGGTTAACCGGAAGTGGGCTCCTATCTCAAGTACTACACAATCGATTTTTGAACTTGGTTAAAAATGGCGCCATGTTGACCTTTATTTTTTGTGTTAAAGCTTCTTTTGATTTAGTATCAGATACAAGACCAGGTAATTACATGTCATAGAGTTGTAATGTGTGTGTTTTATTGTAGCATAGAAAACTATTATTAACAAAACATTCAGGAACAGCTGTGTGATTGTTTACAATCACTATCTCTAGTTATTATATTATTATCTTCTTAACCAAAAATATCCTACGCGAAATTGTATAAAAGTAAAAAATAAAAAATAAATCATTTTATATTCCTACCGTTCAAATGCATATCCCCCGCTAAGAAAAGCGTTTGCAAACAATCTCAATTCGTTTTCAACGGTCGGAGACCACCGACATTCTTTTCATGATAAAACAATCAATACCACATATTTCATAATTTTCCCGATCAGCAAAACCTAACAAATGTCATAATTCAATCACAGGAAAGATTTGTTTTCTTCAAAATTCAGTTAAAAGCTCAAATTCTATGGCAAGCCATATGCCCAATAATTCGATAAGCACTGTTTATCACTGATAAACACTGTTTTTTGAGATAAACTATGTTCATCACTTGATAAACATAGTTTATTTTGATAAACACTGTTTTTCACCGATAAACAGAGTTTATCGAGATAAACATTGTTTATCAATATTGATAAACACTGTTTATCGAAAAACAGTGTTTATCAGGCAATAAACAGAGTTTTTCGAGGTGATAAACTAGAGTTTTTCAATAAACACTGTTTATCAAGTGATAAACAAGGTTTATCAAGTGATAAACAAGGTGTATCGATCAAGTGATAAACAGTGTTTATCGAAAAACAGTGTTTATGGGTCGATAAACACAGTTTTACTCCGACGTCAAATGCCCAATAATTTGATTTGATAAACGCTGTTTATCGAAAAAACAGTGTTTATTGGTCGAAAAACACAGTTTTACGCCGACGCCAAACTATTCGATAAACAGTGTTTATCAGTTGATAAACACTGTTTATCGAAAAACTCTGTTTATCGACTGATAAACACTGTTTTTCGATAAACATGGTTATTTGTATACCGTCTAAAGAGGGCGCTAACGCGCCGGTGTCTTGAGCCCAACACCAAATTTGGTGATGAATCGGTCAGAGACCGTCAATGACCGTGCGAAGGGATTGTAACGCGACAGGTATGGGCAGACACAAAGCCAAGATCCATCTAAATTGAAAAGTATTATTAATTTTTATTTCATAAATCTGTTCCTCATACCCCCTGGCTTTATCACATTAGCACCCCAGTGTTTTAAGTCAGCTAATTAGCCCAACCTTATTATTTGGTACTGTATGCGCTGTATGCGTAAGGTATTGCAAATAAAAAGCCAAGAGTTCCATCTTAAATGGAAAATATTATTATTTTTTATTTCATAAATCTGTTTCTCATACCCCCTGGCCGATTCATCACCAAATTTGGTGTTGGGCTCAGACACCGGCGCGTTAGCGCCCTCTTTAGATGGTGTACGAATAACCATGTTTATCGAAAAAACAGTGTTTATCAGTTGTTAACCCACACCTTTGACGTCATGCTTTTGTTAAAGGAACACGTTGCCTTGGATCGGTCGAGTTGGTCTTTGAAAAGCGTTTGAAACCATTTTTTACAAAATGCATATGGTTGGAAAGATGTTGTAAAAGTAGAATACAATGATCCACACAAACATGCCTCGAAATTGCACGGTTTTCCTTATACCTCGTCGAACAACACGGTCGGCCGTTTATGGGAGTCAATTTTTTGACTCCCATAAATGGCCGACCATGTTAGTTCGCACAGTAAAAGGAAAACCACGCAATTTCGAAGCAATCTTTCCAACCATATGTATTTCATAAAAAATGGTTACAAGCGCTTTTTATAGACCAACTCGTCCGATCCAAGGCAACGTGCTCCTTTAAATTGCTCCATTATTTTGCACGAATGGCGCGATGGGTACAACCATAGAGAACTATTCACCCATTGTGCAAACGGGTGAAACTGTCCCCATTGCGCAAGTCGTGCAAAATAATAGGTCTACTTCACTCTACTTACCTGTAGAGCGAATACTACAATTGCATTGTTCCCTATGCCGGCAGGCAAAAAGCTAAGAGTTTTACACACAATAGCGCCCTCAAGAGTCCTATCCCCGACGCCCTGTGACATGCGCACCACGTCGGAGTCCTCTTTTTCTCTTAGCCGGCAAAGGCAGCGGACGTAAGTACGTGATTGTCCGTATTGCAGTAGATTCTTTGGCCCTTTTAGCTAATAAGAGTGTAGTTCAGCAGATATCCGATAGCAGGATAGTCTGTAAGTGTTGAGAATTTCTAGTAGAGTTGTTGAGAAATTCTAGAGTGAGATTTAAATATGAGTTATAAGAAATTGGGAGGACAGGGCTTGTCAACGTAGGGGGGACCTACATCCCTCCGAGACAGCCCGAGTCCTTGGGGGGGGATTGCGGCAGTGACATTACGTCGCCGCCAAAGCAATCTCCCACTCGGCCCCCTCAGCCATAACCGGCCGAGCGGGGGACCTTACGGTCGCGCCGTCTCCGCCGGGATCCGCCCGACAGAAGGGGAAACGCTCCGGTAAGGCCAAAAAATTGCCTAGTACCGGGGCGACACCCAAGAAGGGACGAGTTGGTAAGCGGGACTCCACTACGGGGCCGGCCCCATCCACGGCTCGGTGCACCCAGGGCGGAGTACAGGGTATGCACAGCCGGAGAAATTACCTCTCCACGGCCTGGTGCACCCGGCCCCCCACAGTGCACACGCGAGTACCGCGGTGCCCAGGGATGGCCTTTTGTACCGCCGCCCCGACCAGGCAGCCTGCGCTATCGGGCTCGGGGCCGTGGCGGTCGCCAGGGAGATTGGCAACAGGGTACAGACCCCTTGGGGCCCCGTCGAAACGCTACGTTCCGAAGGGTCGGCCTCTACTTCAGGGTTTACCCGCTGCTCGGGTATTCCCGCCCGCAGCCGGCCTCCGATACTACATGGAAGTCTGCTCGGGGATGCCCCACCAAAAAGGGCAAGAAAGCCCGCCCTCGTAGTCCCAGCTTGAGCGGCTCTACCGCCGATCGTCCCCACAAACGTCACAAGGGTGGGGACCCGATCTCGAGGGAAGAATTTTTGGAAGCTTTTCACACCCTCGCGGCCTCAATTACGGGTCGTCGCGAGGGTGGTGGACAAGGCCCAGCCGACTTGGCCACCGCACCGGTGCCCCACAGTCAACACGGCCATGGGTGGCTTGCACCGGGCCAACGGGGACTCCCCCACACGGCTAGCCGTGCGCCGGATTCCCCCCCGGGTTTGCCACAACCGCCCGCTAACCCATACGTGATGATGATGCCGGTGATGATGCCGGTTCAGAATCTCGTTCCTCGATGACATCTCGCCCCTCCGACTCGGCCGACTCGGCCAATGAGGAGGACGAGTTGGTCAGCTCCATCCAACGGTTGTCAGTCTCCAAGACTGAGCTACGCTTGGTATAGAGAGACATGATAAGAGTTCTGAATCTCCCCTGTGAGCCGGAGCCCCCCTCTGACGAACGCCAATCGTTCAAGAAGAGGGCGGGCCCCGCAACGGGCGCGACTAAACCCTTCCCGGTGATGCCCCTAGATCGGGTGTGCAGCGACCGGATGGATGGGGTTATGGGAACGAAGAAATGGACCCCGTACTCCAAACGTACGGAGCCGTACTACCGTTTCCCTCCAGCAAATTTTGAGAAATATTTCGCCACTCCCGTCCTGCCGGACTCAGCCTCCGACAAGCTGGTCGCGGACAGGGGATCGTTGTCTTCCAAGCTCCCGTTTGCGGACAAGATCCGCAGCAAATTGGAGGACGTCGCCCGAAAAATGGATTCTTCGGCGCGCATTGATATGCGCACAACATCCTTTCTCCTGCTCCTATCAGAATATCTGGAGCAGGGGTGCGACGAGGAAAACATGGTGCCGACGGACATGGTGATTGCGGCCCTTCATTGTTTGGACAATGGTCTTTGTTCCATCCTCGACCAGTTCACAAAGATTACGACCCTGGCGACGACATCGCGCCGCGCCAATGTGCTGGATGCGCTTTTCCTGCCATCAGCCGGGGCGCGTAAACGCCTTGACGATCTACCGCTCACCAGCGTCGACTTGTTTTCCGGGCAATTTCAGATGTCCATGGAGGCTGAAGCGAAGCGCCTCAAAGCCACGGACAAAATAAATCTGAAAAAGCCTAACGCCCCGCCTAAGGGACCATGGATAAATTAAGAACGCGGCCGCCCGCGGTCAGACTCGTTCTAGAACGAGTCCGTCCCAAAATTGTCACGCGCCCGTCCCAAGATGGATTAAGCGCTTCACTGATTTTTAAGGTCCCTCATTATCGAACTCTATTGTTGGTGCCTTTTGTTGTTCAGATAACATGGACAAGGCAGCTTGCAAGTAAGCCACGAAGGGGTGAAGGATTAGTGTTTGCGGTCTAGCTCAGGTATACACCAGACAATGGGTTGGAGATGTCCATGTACAGCCAACCCTCAAGTTTGCCAAAGCCAATACAGTAATATGCTACTGCCATAACAAGTTGAAGTGGTGACTATTATTCTTAAATTTGAAATCATCGCCAACTTATTTTGTATCTACATCTAATTGTTACATTAGGACCCGTGTTTACAGAGATGATTACACTTACAAGATTCGTTCATAACGGTACCGCGAAATCATGCTGACCGGCTCGCAATCACAAAACACAACGCAAAATTACGTCGTAGTACACAAACACTCCATCTAGCTACACACTCACACACAGTGTTTTCAATATTCAGGCCTAGTAGTCTTGTTATTTTGCGTGCAACAAACTATAATGCAAGAAACATTGAACGCTAGAGGGCTTTCCTAAACAATGTGATAGCAGGAGAGCCGCCCTCCGTTGGAAAAATTGCGCAACAGCTTACGAAATTAGTTTCAACCGCCTTGAGATTAAGACTTTCGGGAGAATCTGGTGTCCGAAAATTGCAATACTAACCAGCGTTGGTGCCCGAGCTAAACTCATACAACATTGGCGCCGTCGCTGGTACCTTGGGGAAATATTAAGCGTGTTTAAGAAAAACTTCATAACGTGTTGGCTTCATTGTTCAAACATGAAACATTTTGGACACCTTGGATGTACAAAAAAGAGTATAGTTTTACTGTTTAATGTAAGATGTTTTTCCTATTGACTTTGTTTTACTTTGGGGGATTATTTTGCATGGCGGTCGTGCAAAGACGTAGTATTATTTATTTTTTAATCTGCGGTTGTGCTTTGACTTATTGTGTGAAAAGGGCTACAACTTGGGTTTATCTACCCAGATAAGCCGATTATAACTACACAGTGGTTTGCGGCCTACACCATTGTTCCTTTGTTATACAGTGGGTCTTCCTCGAGACCCGGTGGTTGAGGAGAACGCGTTCCACTCCGTAGTTTTTCTTTTGTTCATTTTGTCACGCGAAGGAACGCGTCACGACGCGGTCGTTCCCGTGACATAATTTATCCATGGTCCCTAAGGCCGTGGGTAACAAGGCGAGGAAACAACCATCCTTCGTCATCCCCCGTCGCCGCCCACAAAAGACGGCCCGAGGCAGTTTTCGTGGTCGCGCCGGTAACACGGCAGGCTCACGTTACCCACAAACTCAACCTGGCCCGCCCCCCACTATACCAGGGCGTGGCGCAAGTGACTTGACAAACTCCGAGCGGCCTCCCACCGACAGACCCGTGGGGTCAGCCTCCGGAATTTTCTGGGGTCCTGGGGGCAAGTGACCTCCGACCGGTGGGTCCTTGAAACAATCGGCCGCGGTTACGCGCTCGAGTTTACGAGGACCCCCCCCCGTCGGACATGCCGAGAAATCCCACCTTATCCCCTCACAGGTTCCCACCTTTCTCGGTGCGTCCCTCGACCTGCGCAGGGGATTGGCCCGCCCTTCGGAGGAACACCTACTGAACCTTCAGCAGTGCGTTTCTCTCTTCCTCCCAGCAGTGGTGGCCCCAGCGCTGGCCTGGCTCAGGCTGTTGGGCCTTATGGCCAGCATGGTGGATTTGGTGGACTTCTGCAGGTTGAGGATGAGGCCCATTCAACTTCACCTGCTCTCCTTTTACAGGCCCATCCGTCACCGAATCCACCACCCGGTGCCGACCACGCCCTGGCTAGTCCCCCACCTTCGCTGGTGGCTAGCCGATGCGAACATCTCGCAGGGCCGGGCTTTTCGTCCGCCCCCGCCGTCGGTGACCGTCACGACAGACGCGTCACTCCTCGGCTGGGGGGGCAACCCTCCTGCGTCAAATCGCAGGCGTGTGGGGTTCTGAACACCGATCAGCCCACATCAACGTCCTGGAAATGTTGGCAGTCTCCAACGCACTACAGCATTTCCAATCGGACGTCAGTGGTTGGCGGTCCTGATGAGATGCGACAACGCCACAGTCGTGACCTACATCAATCACCAGGGGGGCACCCGGTCGGGACGCCTGTGTGCACTGGCCTGGGATCTCATCCACTGGTGCACACAGCGGGGAACAGCACTATCAGCAGTCCACATTCCGGGCGTAGAGAATGTCACAGCCGACGCTCTTTCAAGGGGCTGGATTGCCCCCACGGAGTGGTCCCTTCTCCCACAGGTGGCTCGGTCGCTCTTCCACCTGATCGACCGGCCACACGTGGACCTGTTCGCCTCCCATGCAAACCACCAGTTGCCGATCTACTGCGCAAGGGGCCCAGACCCCAACGCGTGGAAGATCGACGCTCTATCAGTACAATGGGACGGCCTACTGGCCTATGCGTTCCCACCCATCTCACTCGTCTCTCGGGTTCTGACCAAGATCGTACAGGAGGATTGCCGGTCCTCCTCATAGCCCCGTTCTGGCCCCGCCAACCGTGGTTCCCACGACTCATCAGGTTACTGGTCCACCGTCCTGTGATCCTACCAGGGCGAGCGGATCTCCTGTACCAGCCCAGTTCGGGGATGGTCCATTCGGCTGCGGGGGATCTTCACCTGACGTGCTGGGTGCTGTCACGCGATCCCTCCGCTCAGCAGGCCTTTCGCTACGGGCTGCAACAATCGCAGCCCAGTCACGACAGGCCTCCACCAGGAAGCTATACAACAGCCGACTACGCCATTTCTTTAAATGGTGTGGCCGGGAGTCCCTCCATCCTACCAATACTTCTGTAGGGGAGGTTGGGGATTTCCTGGTATATCTCCTAGATAGCTGCCTGACGACCGGTACGGTCAGAAATTACAGGTCAGCCATCGCCGCAATCCACCCCGGATTCCCAGACGGTTCCTCCATCTCAGACAACGGGGCCCTTAGCCAGTTGATCAAGGGGATGTTTGTCACCCGTCCCCCAGAACGCAAACTCGTCCCGTCTTGGGACCTGTTCGACGTTCTGTCAACCTTAGCAGGGCCTCCCTATGAGCCTATGGATTGCTCCACACTACTGCAGCTCTCCGTCAAGTTGGCGTTTCTCCTGGCCGTCGCTACTTCGCGACGGCGCAGTGAGCTGCACGCCCTGTCGGTAGAGACCAGACATATCCGATGGGAACCAGGCGGCGTCTGCCTGGTCCCCAAGACCGGCTTTTTAACCAAGAAACAGTCAAGTTCCTTCACGCCCCCGGACATTTTTGTCCCGGACATTAAGTACTTTTCATCAGAGGCGAAGGACAAACTGTGGCGCCCCGTCCGGGCACTAAAGTGGTACGTGAATCGTACGAAGTCGCTTCGTACGGACTATAAGAAGCTGTTCGTGACGACAACACCGCCCTTTCGGCCGGCGTCACAGTGCACCATCTCACAATGGATAGCTTCTTATGGTCCGTACGAAGCTGTTCGTGACGACAACACCGCCCTTTCGGCCGGCGTCACAGTGCACCATCTCACAATGGATCGTGACCGCCATCCGCTCCGTGCCGGGCGGCTGGCCGGCGACCGAGAATACGATTCGGGCGCATGATGTTAGGGGGGTAGCCGCCTCTTGGGCCTTCTTTAAAGGGGTTACCTTAGCAGATATCACCAAGGCGGCCTGCTGGAAGTGTCCTAACACCTTCAGCGAGCTCTACCTGAAGGATGTCCTCCAGGCAGACAGCAGAGCCGGGAGAGAAGTGCTGAAGACGGCCAGTCAAGTTTCCCAGAAACGCTAACTGGCGAGTCCACTTTCCTCTCTTATACATGTAATAATTTATATATTACCTATGTGCATTGGACATTTAACGAGGTGTACCTATTATGTTTTTACCCCATAATGGCGATACCCCCCTAAGGTCTTGCGCACGATTCGCGGGCCCCCAGGGCCCCGCGCGTCGTTCTCGCGGTTCCACGCGCCTGGACCGACCTGTTTATCATGGTCCAGCCCTCTGTTGCGTAGCCCGCCTCTGGCCCCTTGGCGCCCGCTTACCGGCGGGCGAGCTAGGGCCCTCCGTTTGGGTTCTTAGGCACGCCCCGTGTCCTACGCCCCTGTAGACATACGATAGCCTGCGTATACCCACCGCCTACTCGGTGCGAGTCTATGCAATTGTAGTATTCGCTCTACAGGTAAGTAGAGTGAAGTAGACCCCCACCCCACAGTAGTGTGGGTGGGTCTACAAGCGAATACTTACCTGTAGAGCACCCTCCCTCCTACCCCACTATACAATTGGTTTCTTGAGTACTTAGGCGCGTAACGCTTGACGAAAAAGAGGACGCCGACGTGGTGCGCATATCACAGGGCGTCGGGGATAGGACTCTTGAGGGCGCTATTGTGTGTAAAACTCTTAGCTTTTTGCCTGCCGGCATAGGGAACAATGCAATTGTAGTATTCGCTCTACAGGTAAGTATTCGCTCGTAGACCCACCCACACTACTGTGGGGTGGGGATATATGGAATAAAGTAAATGACGTCATTGACGCCATACACCATTATTTTTTTAAAAACAGGTTAGAGCTCTGTAATTATAAATGATCGTTAAGACTTTACGCAAGTGAACAGCTAAATTTTTAATTATGATTTAGCTGAGATAATAATTTTTTTTAGATAACTACAACAGTCATTTAAACATGTCTTAAAGTCAGATAAATCAATTTCCTTTTAACCAGTACCTTTTAAATTAATGCTTAATTTATCATGGTAAGTGAGTAAACTCCGTAAAAATTAAGTTTGCAAAGATGCTTCTTTCAATATCTTTATTTAAATAATGACAGGAATTTAACTGAAATTGTTGCTCATTAAGTTAGTTTAAATTTGTTAATCAAATCAAAGTTATATCCGAAATATCTGAAACAACTTGCTAGTATATGATATTTTTTTTTTTATTTTCACCTTCAGGGGTAGACCAAGCAAGTCGGCTACAACATCCGTATTGTCGTTACTTTCTGTCACTTGACAAAATTTACTTTGAGTCGGGAAAAACCACTGTCGAAGGAACGAGCATATTTCCTAAATGTCAGTCTTCGTCCATGCATAGAGAAAGGACTATGGTCCATGTACCATGTTTACGCACCACTGGGGTGTCCACTGGAGTGAACAAGACTTCAAAATTAAACAATATCGCACCATTCGTGCAAAATAATGGCAATTTTAACAATTGCATGACATCCCAGGTGTGGGTTTAGTCGCATAATGCCCTCGGTGAATGCGCCATCCCACGAATGGCGCGCACCTCGGGCATTATTCTATACATAAACACTGTTTCGTGATAAACAGTGTTTATCAACTGATAGGCCTAAACACTGTTTACCAAATTATTGGGCATTTGGCGTCGGTGTAAAACTGTGTTTATCGACCGATAAACACTGTTTTTCGATAAACAGCGCCAATATAGTAATATGTGGGGACTCTCAAATGATTACAAACGGCCAAACACTAGACTTATAACGAGAGGAACAACTTTAATGTGACGACAAAACGTACACGGTGAAAGAAGATGGCGTAGCCAATGTTTACAATATAACTGGACGCATGAGGGCGCTATAACATAACTGGCGCGACTACTTCTTTTTCTTCTATTCTAAGGAAAAACAATACATAAGTACAAGGCCGAGCATCTACATGTACTGTACATGCAGAAAAAAAGGCAATGTGACCTGTGGGAAGCAAACAAGTTACAGTCATTGTTCAAAAACGCTGTCTCGCGTACAATGAGTTAGTGAACAGCTGTCAAAGAACGAGGGAAAAAAATGAAGAGCAAAAAAACTGAGGCTGTCATAGGGGTGGACTACCCTCGAGCCTAAAAGCATGGGGATTATTCTGCCCCGTAAAACAAAAGCAAAAACACTATAACGAAGTGAGGTTCGGGAACTAATAGTCCAGAACAAAGTCTTTCAGGTGTTTTGGTAGGCTGCGCTGACGACTGGAGCGCCTATGAGTAGGTACAGTGGAACAGGGCTGGGCTGGTGTGGGTGGCTCTTCATCAGTGACGGGAGTGGGTGTCTCGCTTGAACCCATAGCGCTGTGAGGTGTGAACTCCTCGGTGATTGGGACAATGTCGGAGGAATCATCAGCAGGTGTGGATAGTTCCGTGGGGATGTGTGGTGGATCTGGGGGTCGTGGTGCTGGTTGCAGATAGATGTCATCATCTTCATGCGCAGTGTCATCCGGTGGGGGAGGCATTCTGTGCATGCTGGTGTGTTCCCAGTGTGATGGAACCCTGTAGCATTCGGATTTCTTGACTCGGTACGATGCAGATCTTAGTTGGGAGCCCCGGAACTTGCGAATGTTGCACCATGCACCTTCGACGGATGAGACGAGGTATCGGTCTCTTGCTCGGGTTTTGTCACGGTCAGAGTACAGGTACACAAGGTCACCAACCTCAAGCTGTGGCGTTGGCGCAGCGGGTCTCAGGGGAGCTTTAGACCGTTCGCTGTAGGGGTGGTTTGTTGTGCGAAGCTGGTGTTGTGACTGGATCATCTGCAGGTCGGAGAACGGGATTTGTTGATTTGTGAATTGATCGCGTTGATGCCACATTTCACGGGCAGAGAGCCCACGAGTGCGGATGCGGGAATTCAGGTTAGCGGTGGCGAGAGAGAGGGCCAATGGTGTAGTGGTTCCTCCCATTGGGTCCAGACGTAGAAGTTCTTCCTCCAATTCACGAACTGCCTTCTCTGCGACTGGATTCTTATTGGGGTTTTTGATCCGGCCAACTTCAATGCTCATGTGGTGTTGTTTGAGGAAGTCATCGCGGACAAGGCGTGTGAACCCGGGAGCTGGGTCGGTGCGAATTACTGCAGGAGGGCCGTCCAATGGCCGAAGCTCAATGCAAAGGCGAATCAGTGCATCACGGAGCGTATCGTGACGTTCGCTGTCCACATGACATGATGCAGTAAACGAAGTAGTATTTTCGCGCACGACGAGGATAAGTTGGCGGTTGCGTTTGATGACGTCGGCGGAAAACGAGACACCGATTGTCTCTGGGGGATCTCCCGTGGATTGTTCAATCACAGTATGCGGTGTGGTGCGTAGGGATGCACAGTGATGACAGCTGGTGGTCACCTGTTCAATGGCTTTGTCCATGTCAAGGGCATAGAAGTACCGGTTTGTGACAGTGTGAAGTTGGTGGCGAGTAGGATGGCTTAACTGAATGTGAAGTGCCGTGAGGAGCCCATTTAGTACTTGACGAGGGACGATGATGCACTCACGTGTTGGAGACAGGGGTTGGTCACGGCGGACTATCAACAAGCCGTCCTTGGCTACAGAGGCGACGTGGAGATAGCGCTTAACGTCTTTGATGTTGGTAAGTTTCTTAGAGGGGCGGGTTCCCTGGACGAGGTGGGCATGGGTGCGTCGTAGGTCTGCGCATTCGGACTGGACTTCGGCCCACGCTGCCCTACTGGTGAAGGGGAGTTTAGTGTTACCAGAGATCACGTCCTCGGCAGATATGCGAAGGACCACAGAATCTTCCTCATGCTTCACAAAGGCGCAAATCTGGCAGGTGGAGTCGTGGCAGGTGGGAGCATTGCGGCTGGCAAAATCAGAAGGAATGTTGGCTGATCCGGCGAGGTGTCGGACTGACGCTTGATATCGGCTGACTGTGGAGAGGAATGTTGAAACACGGGGGCTCGCTGAAAATTCGCCACGGCATAGCTTTTCAAACGCTTGCACACATGGTTTGCTGTCCGTGAGTATGCATGCGTGGTGTTTCGACTGAATGATGAGGGGGCTGAAGTGTTTGGTCGATGCGGAGATGGAGAGAGCTTCAACCTCACATGGTAACCACGTAGGCTGGCGACCTCGCAATTTGGCGCTGAAGAAGCCGGCCAGGAGAGGTTTGTCATTGCGAGTGATGTAGAGTGTTGAGCCGATGCTGTGCTTTTTGACTGAGCCATCAGTCACAATCCATAGCTGATCGTCTGGGCGTGGGAGAGTGATTGTTTTGGCAGAGGTCAATGCACTTTGGGCTTTGCGGAATGCAGCTCGTAAATCATCTGACCAGGTAAGTTTGTCTTTAGTTTGTCGTCCGGCTGCGGCATCGTCCAATGGAGACATTAGGCTGGAGCATTCTGGAACTACTCGTGACAACACTTTGAAGGCGCCGATGAATGACCTCAATCCGCCAACTTTGTCGGGTATGGTGCAAGTTGAGAGGGTAGCTATCCGATGAGGACTGGCTTGGATTGTGCCATTGGACCAGATCCAGCCCAAAATTGTAGTGCTCTTTGGGCAGACTACTGTCTTTGATGCAGAAAGGCGTAAGCGGCTTTTGTACATGGCATGTAGAACTGATCTCCAGTTGTTGAGTAGCTCGTCGAGGGTGTTGCCGCCGCAGTAGAGGTCGTCGGCAAGCTTTGCAACTATACCTTTTTCGAGGTGGTCCCCGAGGATGCGGCACATGAGCTCTTCCAAGGCTGTCTCGGAGCCAGGCATACCCATCGCAGATCTGGTATATACACGAACACCACGGAATGGTGTTGCGACACCACAGTATTTCATCGACTGGCGAGATAACGGAATCTGGTAAAACGCACTGGTGAGGTCGGTGGCGATGAGGTATTTCCACTGTGCGATTTTGCGCAAGGTGGAATCTACATCCGGCATGAGGGAGGGCTGAGGCTTGCTGTATCTGCCGACATAGGCAAACGCGGTAACAAGTCGGAAGCCCCCATTTGGCTTTTTGATAAGGAATGAGGGATTGAGATATTCAACATTGACTCCCATGTCTTCTGGGCGGGCAAAGACTCCCTGCTTCTCAAGCTCGTCAAATTTGTGTTGCAGTTCGCGAAGCTTGTCTTGGGCATACTGTGGCAGGCGGCCTTTGCGTTGGGGGGGTTGAACTGGGCCCATGTTAACAACGGCTTCAAAGGGGCCTGCCGCACCGTTGTAGCCAGGAACTGTTGGGTCGAAAACCTCATCGTATTCTTCATGTAGGCCGCGAAATCTGGACTGCATGTCTGAATTCAACATGTTGTTGGGATCAAGTGTGATTGAGGCAGAGTGCGTTATGTGGCGTGCTGAGGGGCATGGAGTTTTTGGGGCACCCGTCGTGTCCTGTTCATGACTGTCCGCGTGAAGATTGTCTGACAGGGGTAGGAACACTGGACTAACCTGGCAGAATTGTTCCTTGCGCTTGAGGACCAGGGGCTCGTCTGTGAGATTTGGGATGCGAACTCGCCCTGCCACACTTTGGATAAGGGCAGGTGGAGGCCAAAGGTTGGCATGACTGGTGTCTCTGGCATGGGTGTAAGTGCGCGGTTCCAATGCCAACATTGTGTCATTGAGGCTGTTGGGAGGGAGCTCCAGTTCGATGAATTCTCCCGGCCACACGGTCGTGGTGTGGGATGGGGCACGTAAGACGTCGGCTCGTCGTACTGTGTGGCGACCTTTGGGTTCCTTGGTAGATCCATATGTGTATGTAGTGCCATCGCCGAGTATGACCTGACGTTTTGCAGGGCGGATTGCAATGTCATTTGTCTCCATGAAGGGGGTCCCTGCGAGAATTTCAACGTCAAGGTTTTCGACGACTAATCCCTCAAAGCGAAATTCGCTCCCATCTCGCGTCAGCGTGAAGTCGGTTTCCCCGATGACTACTAGGGGTGAGCATCCATCGGCCTGATGGGCAGACTGTGAGCTTTTGCGTATTTTGGAATTTAGTCTCTTCGCTGTGTTCTCACGAATCATGTTACCTGTTGCCCCACTATCAATGGTAACACGGACAGTGTGGTGGTCATGGAACGTGTCGATGTATGGGGATTGTCGGACCTGAACACGTAGTGTTGTCGATGACTCTGAAGAAAGTTGGTTGTCAATACGCTCGTCAACCAGGGCGCAAGCCAGCTCTGTGGGTTCGTCATCTGACTCATCGAGAATATTAGCGACTTGGCGTGCTCTTGCGATGTACTTGCGGTCTGGGTCAGGTAAGTGGGGGCATTCACTGAGGAAATGGCGATAGTCATTGCGTCCCACTTGTTTGCAGAGGGGACAAGTTTTCGTGGCTCTGGCAGGCTTGGGGCGAAATGGAGTTTGGCTATGAGGTGTCGTTGAGGGCGTCGTCTGGCGAGGCCACTGTGGTTTGGATGTTGAGGTGCGCATGGACCGTGTACTGTCGGAGGTGTGTAGCTCTTCCAACAATGACTCCAGGGCTTGTGATATTTCTGGCTTAATTGAAGCTAGGGTGTGGGAGCGTAGCTCGGTGCCATAGCGTTGCTTGACGAGGCGGGGGAGGCCACTATGGATAAGTCGAAGCCATGTAAGCACGATGTAGTTTTCAAGTGAAGGAGATAGCTCTTCATCTTCATTGATAACTTGGCCATGGTGGGATATGCCACTGTCCCGACGAAGGAGATTATCCTCGACAAAGGCCGTTAAGCGTTGGTAAAGGTCTTCCGGACGTTCATCAGCATTGAGATGTATGGATGCAAAGTCTAGTATGTGTCCCCCAGTGGACTGGAATCCGAAATGTAGTCGGATCGCTTGCCAAATGTTTGTGATGGATGTGGAATTCTTAACTATAGTGCTTCTGGAGATGACTGGGCAGTAGTTAGCTATTTGGCCTAACATGAGCTCGAGCATGGACATCTTTTGTTGAGCGGTCCGGCGTTTGGCAGCTGGGACCTGGTCATCATCATCAATAAATCCACGGAGGGGAGATGCCTTAGTCTTTTTGTCCCATGTGAAGTTGTCAATGAGAAAGGGGGCAAAGTTTGGGTCAAGCGAGAGAGTATATTGCAGGTTGTGCTTCCAGTTTTCGAAGGGACCACTGTTTTGGCGCACGATGTGTGGTGGCCATGTTTGGAGGGTGTAGTAGTCACTCTCGCTACGGGACAAATCAAAGTCAGTGTTATGCACAGCTGTAGTATCAGCTGGTTAGCCGCTCACCTGCTTGTGAAGGATGCAAACGATCGGGATTCCGGAAATGGTACTCAAACTCGACGGTTTCCTGTGACGACCAGTCCTGTTATGAGCTTGAAATTGCGTGGAAATGTTTCCGACGCTGCCACCACGCCAATACAGTAATATGTGGGGACTCTCAAATGATTACAAACGGCCAAACACTAGACTTATAACGAGAGGAACAACTTTAATGTGACGACAAAACGTACACGGTGAAAGAAGATGGCGTAGCCAATGTTTACAATATAACTGGACGCATGAGGGCGCTATAACATAACTGGCGCAGTGTTTATCACTTGATAAACATTGTTTATCACTTGATAAACAGTGTTTAGTTTATCAAAAAACTCTGTTTATCACCTCGAAAAACTCTGTTTATCACCTGGAAAAACTGTTTATTGCTTTCTATAAACATTGTTTATCAGTTGATAAACAATGTTTATCTCAATCAAGTCTGTTTATCAGCGAAAAACTATGTTTATCGGCGAAAAACAGTGTTTATCGAGATAAACTATGTTTATCAAGTGATAAACATAGTTTTTCTCGAAAAACAGTGTTTATCACTTGCGGTCGAAAAACAGTGTTTATTGGCGATAAACAGTTGATAAACAGTGTTTATCGAATTATTGGGCATATATGGCTTGCCATAAAAGTCTACAGTTTCTAATGTAGCATTGGGCGCATGCAACGTTGGTGACATTGTTTACTGCGCACGCTTTGAACTTGTGTGTTGCTACTTTACCACGCCAATAATTATGAATGGAAAACGACGTGATACCAGCGACAGCAGCGAAAGGCGGTAACAGAACACAAATGGGGTACAAAGAGCTCGCTGCGGTCGAAATGTGTACAGCCTTATACAGGCGCTGCGGTTCACATCCATAGTGTTTCCACTGGAGGTGGATGCAGCACTAATCAGATTAATTTGAGCTTGGGGATTAAGAGTCAAGACTTAACTTATGATGATTTACGAGGCCATCGTGGATCAGCACTCTTGCCTTGACCACCACTTCCCTCTTCTGGTTTTCAGACGACCCTTCTGTTGTAATACGGCTTGTTATTAGAAGAGGCCGTGTGTAACAAGAATGTTGTATGCAGGCGGCCATGTTTTAAGGCGATACACACTTAACGGTCTTAGTAAATGAGCTACAGCAACAAAAGAATATTTAAGTTCAATCTTCAGCCATCCGGCCTCCTGAATTATTACATGGTGTCAGAAGTAAACTACAGTAAATAGATGGATAGCATCAAGCAACCAGATAGCCTTTGCCTGGAGGGAAATGTCTCCGAAAACTGGCGTAAGTGGAAACAACGATTTCATTTGTACATGACAGCTTCGGGGATGGCAGACAAACCGATGTATGTCAGATGCTGCACGTTGTTGCACACTATTGGAGAAGAAGCACTTGAAATATACAATACATTTGACTTTGATAATGAGGATGACAAAAAGAAGCTAGATGTTCTGTTGACAAAATTCACAGAGTACTTTGAGCCGCAAAAGAATGTGACTTATGAGAGGCACAAGTTCAACACTCGTACGCAAATGCAGGGAGAACACTTTGATATTTTTGTCACGGATCTGAAGAAGAAAGCCCAGACATGTGAGTTTGGAAACCTTGGAGATAGCCTCATTAAGGACAGAATTGTTGTTGGGATTATTGAGGATAGTACTAGAGCACGACTTCTTCGCGAGAAGAACTTAACCTTGCAGCGAGCCATTGAAATTTGCAGAGCAGCTGAAATCAGTAAATCACAGATAGGAGACATGGCTGCTGGAGTTCAGAGCACCATCACAGTAAATGCACTGTACAAACAGAAAAGCAAAGGAAAACGGGTATGCCCACAAATGCGGCGACTCGTCAGTCAACCTTTAACAACCCTGATCCAGAAAGGCGATCTTGCAAATACTGTGGTAGGCAACATGAAAGAGGTCAGTGCCCAGCGTACGGTAAGACATGTGGAAATTGTGGGAAACAAAATCACTTTGAAAAAGTCTGCATGTCACGTCCACAGGATGCTAAACCAACAATTCGAAGGAATGACGCACGAACACAAAAGATACATGGAATTAATGAGTATTCTGATACCGATGATGATGAGTTCTTTGTAGATGTAGTTGGCCTAGAAAAGAGCAACAAGGCAAATACACCTGACTGGATGATCAATCTCAAAATAATGAACCGCACTGTCAGATTCAAGGTAGATACAGGTGCACAATGTAACGTTGTTCCGGAATGTGTGCACACCAAGATTTGCAACAAACTGCAACGCTCCAATGACAGACTGGTGTCATTTTCAGGTGACAGAATGAAGCCCATCGGAAAATGCACCATGTTGTGTGAACGCAAGAGCAAGCTCTTTGACATTGAATTCCAAGTTTTGCCTGGTAAAGTTATTCATTATTTTGAGATTGATCATCCAGTCAGGTGTGTTTGCCTTGTTGCTCTTTTCTAGGCCAACTACATCTACAAAGAACTCATCATCATCGGTATCAGAATACTCATTAATTATTGGGCTTAAAACTTGTGAGCGTCTTGGTCTTATCAAGCGTATTGACATACTTGAGAAAAATCCAAACGCGGAAATGCTACGCAAATACGATGTATTCGAGGGCCTGGGATGCCTTGAAGGGGAACACCATCTGTTTATTAAACCAGATGCAGTGCCAGTTATTCATGCACCACGGAAAGTACCAGTCGCTATTCGGGATAAGGTGAAGACAGAGTTAATTAGAATGGAAAAACTAGGAGTAATCGTAAAAGAAGAACAACCTACCGCGTGGGTCAATAGCATGTTGGTGGTCCCTAAGAAGGATGATAAAGTACGCATTTGCTTAGATCCAAAAGGTCTGAATGATGCTTTGTGCAGAGAACATTATCCCATGAAAACAGTTGAAGAAATAGCCTCAAAATTGCCGCATGCTAAAGTCTTTTCAACACTTGATGCAAATTGTGGATATTGGCAGATTCAGCTTGACGATGCGAGTTCTAAACTCTGTACTTTCAATACACCACACGGTCGCTATAGATACACACGTTTGCCCTTCGGTATTATGACGGCACCAGAAATCTTTCAGCGAACAATGAACCAGATATTTGAAGGCTTTGAAGGTGTAGAGGTCATTATGGATGACATTCTCGTGTGGGGTGAAAATGAGAAACAACATGATGAAAGGCTTGAGCGAGTCCTTCAATGCGTTCAAGCACGTAACATGAAGCTCAACCCACAGAAGTGTCGGTTCAAAGTGGATCAGGTGAAATACATTGGTCACGTGCTGACATCAGAAGGATTGAAAGCAGATCCACGAAAAATTGAAGCAATCACGAGCATGACAAAGCCAACATCCAAAGTTGAATTGCAACGATTTCTTGGTATGATCAACTACCTTGGCAAATTTCTCCCCAATCTTGCTCAAGTCACAGCGCCACTGAGAAAGCTGCTTGAAAATGACATTGCATGGCACTGGGGAAAAGAGCAAGATGCAAGTTTTGAGAAATTGCAAAACATGGTAACAGCATCGCCAGTTTTGCAATTCTATGATGTCACGATACCGGTGTTAGTCAGGACAGATGCATCAAAAGCAGGTGTAGGGGCTGTTTTGTTGCAGAATGAGCAACAGAATTCGCTAAGGATTGTAGAGTTGTTGTACCGCCCTCTATTGACTGTAGTTGTTAAGTCTATTAGTTGCAATCCAAGATGTCTGACCAATAACAATAATAAACGTATCATCATCAACCAGTCCAATCAAACATGTCTAAGTGTCTCAGTGGTTAAAGCCTAAACACCACATTTTGGCGACAAGGATAAAGAGATAAGAATCAAGCCAGCTAGGGTGAGTTGCCAAAGATTTATTGGCATTTTCTACTTCTATAAATCCAGAAAAAGTAGCACCGAATCAGAACATTATTTTGTCAAGTCAGCCACGCTCAATACAACATGTCAATCCTACCAGTTTTTCAGAGGTTTGACGTCCATGCCGATAGTAATGCAGGCCCCAGATGGAAAAAATGGCTGCAACGATTCGAAAGGTTGATGGTAGCTATGGACATCACCAGTGAAAAACGAAAGAGGGCACTACTTCTTCATTATGCTGGTACTGAAGTAGATGAGATTTTCGATACACTAGATCAAACGGGAGATGATGAAGAATACAAACCAGCATTCATGCATTAACCAAATATTTCAACCCTCGGAGAAACAAAGCATATGAGGTATACAAATAGACAAGCCAAGCAAGAAAGTAATGAAACACTCGATACATTCCACACCAGATTGCGACAGCTATCTCAGACCTGCGAGTTTGACAATATGGACAATGAAATAGTGTCACAGATAATCTTAAGCTGTCAATCTCAATGTCTTCGCAGAAGAGCCCTGCGAGAGACAATGACCCTCGACCAACTATTAACCATTGGCCGTTCTTTTGAGACAAGTGAGCGTGAAGCTGATTTAGTTGAAGCCGGTCGTCAAGAAGCCACTTATGCAGTCAGTGATAGAGGCAGGCCAGGAAATTATAAGCAGTCATATCCCAATCACCATGATCAACGCCGCCCAAGCAAGCAGCACCCATCTTCAGGTCAACAATCACAGCCTCAACGCCGGCAACCACAACAAGGTAATCGTAATTGCTGGTTTTGCGGAGGTCCTTTCCCACACAAAACAACCTGCCCAGCCACCGGAAAAGAATGTAGACACTGTAAGAAAATGGGACATTTTGCGTCAGTTTGTCGCTCAGCAAAAGCCAACGAAGCTATACACACTGTTGATCAAGATGATGACAACTCTGAGACTGATGCAGGCTACGTATTCGCTAATCATGCAAGTGCTTTTGTTATCCACTCTGCCAACTTGCCTACCTGTCAGATGAACATTGGCAATACAACCATGACAGCCATGATAGATTCTGGAGCATCCGTCAATGTTCTTGATTCAAAGTCATTCAATCTACTCAAACAAGATCATCATTCGTTCCAGATGAGAAAGCCGAAATCCAAAGTATTCTCATACGGCACTGCAACACCTTTGCCAGTACTCGGTGTTTTCTCTGCTGATGTTACTGTCGGTTCCACATCTTGTCCAGCAGACTTTCACGTAGTTGACACCGACACATGTAACCTACTCTCGTATAGAACAGCAGAGCAACTGAAGTTAATCACTCTTAACACCGATCATGTTACGTGTAACATACAGTCAGCACCAGAACGGATGATGCAGAAAACAGAACAAACAACAGGCCATGAAAACGTCTTTAGCCAGTATACTTTCTTATTCGATGGCATTGGGAAAATCAAGGATGTTCAAATCAAACTCCACATTGATCCAGATGTGCTCCCAAAACAACAGAAGCATCGCCGCATTCCATTCCACACTCGAAAGGACGTGGAAAAAGAGCTCCAGAGACTTGAAGACCTGGACATCATAGAAAAGATTGATGGTCCTACCCCATGGGTCAGTCCAATCGTAGTAGTACCGAAACCCTCAGGAGCAGTAAGAATTTGTGTTGACATGCGTCAAGCAAATAAAGCAATAAAGAGAGAGCGACACCCCATGCCTACTCTAGAAGACATCATAGCAGATTTGAACGGTGCATCCGTATTCAGCACACTCGATATGACTGCTGGCTATCACCAGTTTGAACTCGCACCCGAAGCACGACATGTCACAACTTTTAGCACTCATGTCGGTCTCCGTCGCTACAAGCGTTTGATGTTCGGTGTAAACGCAGCTTCAGAAATCTTCCAAACAGCCGTATCACAACTCCTCACAGGCCTTGCTGGATGCAAGAATATGTCCGACGACATCATAGTATACGGTAAAGACAAACTGGAGCACGATAGAAACCTCAAGGCGGTACTCGATAGACTTCAGAGTAACAATGCAAAACTCAACAAAGACAAGTGCAATTTTGCCCAGTCAAAGTCCGCTTCTATGGGCATATCTTCAGCAAGGATGGTCTCGCTCCTGACCCAAAGAAGATCGATGCACTCATAAATGCGCCGCCACCGACAAACCAGAAGGAAGTCAAATCTCTACTTGGTCTCGCTTCATATATGTCCAGATTCATCCCTAACTACGCTACACTCACTGCACCCCTCCGTATTCTTACACACCAGGATGCAGAATGGAAGTGGGGACCAGACGAAATCAATTCATTCACAAAGTTAAAAGAAGTTCTAGCAGATTCAAGCAGAATGGTCTACTTCGATCCACGTAAACAAACCGACATCATTGTAGATGCAAGTCCAGTGGGTCTAGGTGCAATGCTATGCCAAGATGGAAGAGTAGTCTCCTATGGAAGTCGTACTCTGTCAGATGTTGAATCACGATACTCCCAGACGGAACGTGAAATGCTTGGTGCAGTTTGGGGTGTTGAGCATTTTCACCTCTATGTATACGGTGCTAAGTTCCGAATTCTGACTGACCACAAGCCACTGCTGGGTATCTTCAAAAGCTATAGACAGACTTCTCCCAGAATCGATCGATGGCGTCTACGTCTCATGCCATACAACTATGAACTTGTGTACAAGCCAGGCAAAGACGATGAAAATCCTGCAGACTACATAAGCCGACACCCAGTACACAAGCCGCCAAAAACATCTGTTGCAGAAGAATATGTGCACTATATTTGCAACAATGCTGTTCCTAAAGCAATGACCCTTGATGAAGTTCGCCAAGAAACCGCAGCTGATGAAGTCATGCAAAGGCTGATGAAGACTATTCAATCTGGAAAGTCAAACGACTGGGATGACATCGACATGCGATCATTCAAACCAATTCGATCCGAGCTAACAATCTGCAATGGAGTGATCCTGAGAGCCAATCGCTTAGTCATGCCCACATCACTGAGATCCAAAGCTGTAAATCTTGCTCATGCCAGTCACCAAGGGATCGTGAAGACAAAAGGATTCCTGCGAGAGAAAGTTTGGTTTCCGGGAATTGACGGTATGGTGGAAGACAAAGTGAAAAAATGCATTCCATGCCAAGTGTAACCCGGAAAATGGGTACACTTAGAAAATAAATGAATAAAACTAATAAAGCTAGAGGGATTGCACTGACGACCGAAGATCTAAATGACGAGTCGCAGATTTTCCTTAAATAACTGGGGCAAGTACACTAAATTTTGCACTGAAACAACACTATGAACTTTTAATTAAACTTTGACCACTGATGTTCGAACAATCCAAAAGAATTTACTTTAAGCCAGAGCAAATGTTAACTCCAGATTAAACTCAAAAATACAAAATATAAAAAAAAAGTAAAAACCCAACACAGCACTAATAGCGAATTACTCTCTAAGCACAATCAGAACAAATAATGAATAGCCAGAATTATTGAGCAAACAGGGAAGTACAGCAACTTGATGTCCAAACTTTTAAGAATTTTGGAGGACACAAGAGGAAACTTGAAATTGGATCTGTCCTCAACGCTGTATCGCTGCTCACTGACCCACACTAGCACATGTGGCCAGTGGAACACAAAGCAATAGACTGGTGCGCCTCGCATCATTAATTAAGTAAAGAGTAAACTAAGTCAAGGAACTATGCAGGGGTGCCACTCCTATAAAATCAGTAACTTTAGGGGAACCACTTTGGCAAAAATCCTATTGCAATAAGGATCAATAAAAACAAAGTTAAATTTCACTCCTCTACACAAGCAGCAACCACTAGTGGTGCAGAAAGACAAGAACCACTGAAAATGACACCTCTACCCTCTGCCCCATGGAAAGAAGTTGCAGTGGATTTCACTGGCCCATATGCGTCAGGAGAATATCTTCTCGTAGTTATTGACGAATACAGTCGCTATCCCGAAGTCGAAATCGTTACTTCTACTTCATCCAAAGCAACCATTCCAAGCTAGATGCGATTTTCGCTAGACAAGGAGTCCCTGATGTAGTGAAGACAGAGAATGGCCCGCCATTTCATGGTCATGAGTTTGCTAGGTTTTCAGCATACCTTGGTTTTACTCATCGCAGAGTCACACCACTATGGCCCAGAGCAAATGGTGAAGTCGAACGCCTGAACAGAACGCTTGGAAAAGTCATACGCACAGCCGAGTCAGAAGGAGTAAGCTGGAAGCAACAACTGTACAAATTTCTCTGTCAATACAGAGCAACTCCACACTCTACGACAAATGTATCTCCAAGTGAAGCTCTAAACTCCAGAAAGCTGAAATGTGAGCTACCCGAATTGCAGACTCCAATGCAATCTCACAAACATGACGCCTTTCTCAGAGAACGTGATGCACAACAGAAGTCACAGATGAAGGAATACACAGATAATCTTCTTCATGCTAAGCCGAGCAACCTCAAAGAAGGGGACACCGTTCTTGTGCGTCAGCCAAAGAAAACAAAACACACTCCCCCATTCAACCCCCAACCGTTTGAAGTGATGACGAGAAGAGGAAACATGATTGTAGCCAGACGAGGCGAGAAGATCACAAAGCGAAACATTTCTCACTTCAAAAGGATCCCAACCCCTCCCCCAGACCACCACTCTTCGTCAGAAGACTACGAAGAGCACATCGACAACCAACCTCTCATCGCAGAACCACCACCTACCCAGGACACTACCTTGCCAACACTTGATGCTGATCTACCTCCGACTACACCACAGAGCCCAAGCTCAATGGAATCTTGTCTCCGTCGATCTACTAGAGTCCATAAGACTCCAGTCAGATTCAAAGACTATGTTAAATAAGTTGTGGAAAAAAAACAACTCAAATTCACCAGTTTTTCAAAGTTATGGAAAACACAACACATTTTTGTTGTGGAAAAAAAAAAAAAAAAAAAAAGTTCATTTCACTCAAGCGTTTTACAGATTTTCTGATGAAAAACATCTGGACTGGTGAATTCAAGAGGACTTATACAAACCAAACCGTTTGTTTGTTTGTCAAAGAACTTTGAAACTAAAAGGACACTTTAAATCTTCTTGTTTTATAAATACATTTAATCTTTTTTGAAAAATTGATGAGAAACTCATACTGTTGTGATTATCATGTTAGCAACTTGAAGCAATGGACATTTTGCGAGGCATTCAAGGAAAGACATTTAAAGAATGCATCAAATCAACCATTTTTGTTTGTGCTCAAAGAGACTTTTGAGAATTTTTTTTAACATCTCAGCAAAGAGAAAATTCTTTTCTTTTTTTTATCTAAAAAAAGGGGGTAATGTAGAGTTGTTGTACCGCCCTCTATTGACTGTAGTTGTTAAGTCTATTAGTTGCAATCCAAGATGTCTGACCAATAACAATAATAAACGTATCATCATGAACCAGTCCAATCAAACATGTCTAAGTGTCTCAGTGGTTAAAGCCTAAACACCACAAGGATTACCATATTGCACACGCAAACCTCCTCTCCGCGCTATCCCCAATCAAACGGCAGAGCTGAAAAAGCTGTTCAGATAGCCACAAATCTACTCAAAAAAAGCTATCGCTGACAATCAGGATCCGCATTTGGCATTACTCGATTACCACAACACACCCCGAGATGGCCTCCCATCTCCTGCCCAATTGTTCTTTGGACGTCGGACACGGACGCGATTACCGACATCAGCAGAACTGTTGAAATCAGAAATCTTCACAGATATTCCGCAGAAACTTCACGCCAAGCAAACCATGCAAAAGCACTACTACGATCGAAACACAAAACCCCTTAAACCCTTTGCCACTGGAGTTCCAGTAAGTGTTCCCGAGGAAACTACCTGGAGACCCGCTGTGATCACTAGAAACGCTGCTACACCACGATCCTACATCGTACAAACCGCTGATGGACATCAGTATCGACGAAACAGACGAGACATCAGAGCTTCATATCGCAAGGATCAAGAACAAACTCTGAACATTGACTCTGATTCAGAACAGACTCACAATCTGAATGACACGGTGCAGGAAACACCACCGCATGTCATCACAACTAGGTCTGGCCGGACGGTCAAACCTCCACTATACTTGGAACAATATGTTACTTAGTTGTTGCCGCCAACAGGTACTACTGTTTCTGACAAAATTTGTTGATTTTTGTTTTTACAAAAAGAAAACCCATAACAAAAACAAACAGTAGTAGGAAAAAAAAAAAAAAGGAAGATGTTGTAATACGGCTTGTTATTAGAAGAGCGCCCTCACGAGGCCGTGTGTAACAAGTAAATGTTGTATGCAGGCGGCCATGTTTTCAGGCGATACACACTTAACGGTCTTAGTAAATGAGCTACAGCAATAAAAGAATGTTCAAGTTCAATCTTCAGCCATCCGGCCTCCTGAATTATTACACCTTCTGCGTTGCACCCACGCCTTAAATACTTTATTACGTGATTACTTTTTTCACGATACTGTCGCATGATACGCTCCACTCGTTCACCACACGATATGGGCGCCGCCATGACAGCTACGAGAGTAGACTTGTGGACAAGTCGTCAACAAGTCTACTGCGTCAGCACGGTGCAAAAATCGACTACTTTCGCTTGGTGTGCGCAGGCACGGCATGACGTAATACTACCGTATTTGGTAATCTGGAGCTCCGAGACCGCTAGTCTGGGCCCCTGACCAAAGATTCCTTGACGTCTCTTGTTAAAAATCTTAGGTCAGGTATCACCCACGGTTTTAGACATGTATCGAAGGTGGGCTGTAATGGCGACAGTGATGAGAGACCGATGTTAAAAGCAGAGCCATTAACAGCTCAACAAGGTGGGCTAATTTTGAACTTGTCACATCGCTTTGCAAACGCTTTATTTAGGCACAATGCCTGCATTGGCTTTAAATAACAATAGCTGTCATAAAAACTCCTGGATCTACGGCCGACAGGACTGACATTATGATTCCATACTGTCCATCAACATGCTGTCTGAATGTTGACGACAACACGTTCGGAACATTTCGGATAACTTTGAAAAAGGAGGAATTCCTCATTTTGGGTGATACCGGACCCTAAATTCGACAGAGCCTAATTGGGAGATTTTTGGGTCTGGGAACCAGACTACGAGACCGCCACACCGGGCCCAGATCATAGAGTTATATATAAGAACTAGAGGGCGCACGAGTGATACTTCGTGCACAAACACTACAGGACCGCAAGATGACAAGCGCGTCATTCTGCACGCGTGTTGAATATGAAATACACGTTTGAGGTTTTTTTTATTGAACGCTCACGCGATGCTGTTTGTTCAACTTACAAATTGGCTGCACCAACACACGCTGTGAGATGCCAGCTTTGTCAACTTAGAAAATGGCCGCCTGCGCGCATGCCGGAGCGCGTATATAGGCCAGTGCGCCCTCTAGTTCTTATACATAACTCTATGGCCCAGTCTATACTATAATAAGGCCGTGTCCTAATGTTTCGACTTCGGCTGTGGCTGCGGCCGCTGGCAGTGCGCTCCATTTTGAAGTCGTGTCCGAATGTTTTTGCCACGGCCGCTAGTCGCTGCCAAAGCTGCGGTAGCAGCCGGCCAGCGGCCACAACGAATCATTCGGACACGGCTAGACTTGATTCAAGTCCCATTCTCGTGTGAGAGGTCCCTAAGCTATTACCTCAATTAAACTTACTATGAAACAACCCGTAGCATATACAGTACTGTACAGTGCGCGCTCGCCGTCAAAATGTGGTCCCGAGAATGCGATGGGACTTGACGAAGTCGTTGCTTACTCTGCACGTTGTTATTGGAAAATCTCCCCAAATGAGGAGATGTACAAAAACTGCAATGGGAGCCTGGTGGAAGCGCTGCCCTGCCGGTAAAATATTCATTATACTCTGTGACATCACAGTAGAAGACGTTGCACGCGTCTATACGCGGCACGTACGTGGGGGGGGGGGGGTAAACTCATTAGCAGGCAAGGGGTTGTCGGTGTCATAAGTCGTTTTATTGCACTTCCCAAAACTCAAATTTTGCAAACAAAACCAACCCCAATGCATGTTACAACGTATTACTTAAATTCAAATGAACATTTAGTGCTTTCTTTTTTAATAATTAATTGGTTAATAATTAAAAAATGTATTTCAATCATCAACTAAGTACTTAACCCACAAGTGACAAATGAACTAGTCTTCTTTTTGGGTGCGTTTGATTGGTCAAAACGTATCACGTAACAATGTTACATATTCATAAGTGAGTACATTTACATACCAGGCGACTGCGACATCGTCAAGTCCCTGTCCTGCTAGACTTGATGACAAGTCGTTAGGCGCTGCCTATTTGTCTGCCTTTCATGCAACAGTCACAGTGCGATGTTACACATGCAACAGTCGTAGGCATGAGGCAGCTCTAGGTAATTGCGACCATAGATATTCAGGTTTTGCACTGACGTCACGAAACGGCGTGTCAAGTTCACTCGCTGACATGCTGGTAGGCAAAATACCATAATTTTACGTGCAAAACGATAGGCGATATTTGTAAAATTGGCTGTAATTTACGATTGAGACTAACTATCAGAGAGCTGATAACGTGATTCATCAAAGTGGTTACTATACTTTTATGTCAGTCAACTGCCGTTGCCAAGCAAGCGGGGTGATCACTTTTATTGAATGTTTTCTTCAGTGTGTGCGATGTATCAATATTGTTGCAATATTGTGTCGAGTTTGTTTCACATTACAAGTTGACCGACCCCAGCCGGCGCTTTTTTGTGACCTACACACACTACAGATACACTGCTTATATGCCTCTGCAACGCGTACGCGACGATCCTGCCTCCTAAATCTACAAATCCTACTAACTACTATCTCACAATAGTGACTTCGTGTGCTGTTTCTGACTGCCAGAATAGACAGGGGAGAAACCCCAAGTCATATTATCGTTTTCCCAGTGATCCCGAACGGAGTAGGTTGTGGACCGAAACCGTTGGGTTGGCAGCCGACAAACGGCAGTCGTGTATGCAGTGATCATTTCATCTAAGGCTAAAGCTCACGTAAAATATCCTTCCTCCTTTTTCATTTCATCCGTGACATCCTTCGGTTGCGATCATGACAACAAGAGTTACTATGAAAAGGCATATCTTTATCAGTGAAGATGTTATATAATATGAAAACGGAAAACAAACCCAGTCCACGACAGAAAAGAGATTACCGAACGGGTCTTTTATTCAACAATTACATTTTTGTTTCCCCACTGTTTTAATTTAACTTCTATCTATCTATCTATGCTGGTACTCATCAGTCAATTTCAATAACACTAAAAAAAACATCGCTACAGTTTTCAGTCAGCTCTTTATAAAAAATATAACAAACCCAGTACCAGTACGTGCTATAACATTCCTGTGGTTATGAACAAACTGTGTTCCTTCCTATTCTTACGAACACTACAATTATAATAACTAATTTAATTAGTAATATTATACATAGTGAAGTACTATTTACTAGGCCTACTGAATGTGAAACACACAAAAACTGAAAGCTAACATTAACAATAACTCTGTAGCTATAGCATGACTAGAGGGTAGAGCAGTAGGTTATCATTATGCCTGATTTTGGTCCAGTTCTTTGCTCATTTAAAAGTGCTCGTTCTCTGTGCAATGTAATGTACAAGTATGCACTCTTTTGCAAGCTCAAGAAAGAGAGAGGAAATGGATGAAGAACACTGGGAAAGACTTGCACTTTGAAAATCGTAATAGCAATAATTAATGGTAAATAATACAATACTCTGCACCCATCAATCTTATGTGAGAGTTCAACAAAAAACAGACAATTTTCATTTTGGAAAAAAAAGGTATTAAAACCTGGATTTTTAATTTGTTTGGTAAAAGTGTAGATACCATGAAAATATATATGCTCATTGTTGAATACATTATAAATCGCTCAATACTTTTTCCTGTATAAACCTCTTTTTATTGTGTGCTTATTCTAGGAGCCAAAAGCAGTGATCCGTTGTCACCAGACTACAGACCATCAGTGTTCAACTGTTTGCGTCTCCCCAGAAACGACAACATCAAACTTACTTGAGGAGGACAGACTCCAAAAAGAGGAGAAAAGAAGCCAGTGCTAGATGTGAAGCAGCACAAGGCTTGGTGAATTTGTCATACTCAGAGACTCCGGCAACATCTACTAACTGTACTGCAACATCAACACAAAAATCTAGCTCCAGCACACCGAATCAATGGGAAGTACAAACAGATCTTAGATTTGCTGACATTACTTCTCTACATGATGAATGTCAGGCTTTACGTAAAGAAAATGCTCTCCTCAAGACCAAGATCGCAAACCTTTCCATTGATGAAGATTCTCTTCAGAACAATGATGAAAAAGTGAAAACTGTAACTGGTCTGTGTTCATTTCATGTCCTCACAGGAATACTGGCTCTTATATCTGTTCATTTGAGAACTTCAAAGACTTTATCTAACTTTCAGCAGCTATACTGATGACATTAATGCGTTTGCGGTTTAATATGAACACTCAATACATTGCATTTGTTTTTGATATTCATGTATCAACTGTATCTCGTATTTTCACAAATGTGTTAAATTTGCTGTACACACAGCTTGTCCCATTGACAGTACGCTGGCCAGCAAGAGAAGAACTAAGAAAAACAATGCCAAGATGTTTTAAGGAAAAATTTCCAAAGTGTTCAGGTGTTATAGATTGTTTTTAAGTTTTTATTGAGAAACCCTCTTCATTTTCTGCCCGATCACAAACATATTCACATTACAAAGCACACAATACAGTTAAGTATTTGATAAGTATTTTTCCCCAAGGTACAATTACATTTATTTCTAAGGGTTGGGGAGGCAGAACAAGTGACAAATTATTGCAAGGTGACACCTTCTTGGCCGATAGAGGGTTTGACATGCAGGACACATTTGGTGTATATGGTGTTAAATTACAAATTCTATCATTCACAAGAGGTAAGCAACAGCTAAGTGCCATGGAGGTGGAGACAACAAGAGTGATTGCCTCTGTTCGCATTCATGTGGAGAGAGTAATAGGTGTAGTAAGGCAGAAATATACTATGTTGGAGGGGACCATCCCTATTACCCTCTTAAAAAAAGATAATACCTATGATGTAACCACTCTTGACAAAATTGTGCTCTTGTCAATACTTGTATGTCAGTTATTCCTCCAGATTAAAGAATGGGCATGTGCTAAATTTAAGGAAATGGGCCAAAATATCGAACCAATTGAAAGGAAACAATAGTCTAAATAAACTCATAACTATAAATAAAAGTAAAAAGCTCACTCGGTTACATGTATTGTAATATGAGATTAAGTATTTGTTATTATGAAACAAGTCTTTGAAAGGCTCCATTCTAGTAAAAGATCATGAATATATTCTGATATGTGAGAACAATAAGCCTTTTATGATCATTACAGCGCATTAATCGTTTCTCAGATTATCAGATACAAATACTTGATTGATCTCTAATCAATAGGGCATTTTAAGACAAAATAACTTATTGGTAATTGTCAAAGACCAGTCTTCTCACTTGGTGTATCTCAACATATGCAGAACATTTCAAATCTGTGAAAATTTGAACTCAATTGGTCGTCGAAGTTCCATTGCTCGTTGCCAAGTTAGTTTTTATGCCAACAAATCAATAATTATTTTGAGTAATCACCAATAATGTCCAGTGCCCTTAATAGCACAAACCATTTCAAAGCACAAAAGATTCTGTCTAACAAAATATAAAGGCATGATATACATTAGTAGCTTTGGTGATAATTGAGAAACAAAGTTGTTCAGTTTTTTAAATCTGAAAACTAGTTGTTTGTAAAGTTAATACTGGTGTGAACCCTCAGAAAAGTGATGTGGTCTTTTGGATGGTTTGTGTGCATCTTCAGGTTATGAACAAGTTGTTAAATATTCCAGGTATGACAACAGATACTGAACCACTTTCTTTAATCTGATTGAGATGTCTTAGATTTCTCTCTAATTAACATACACATGTAGCAGTCAGTAAAAGTGAGATTTTTTGCTAAAGGGTAAATTTAATTTTGCTGAAAAATAAATGTACAAAGACTTGAAACAAAACACTAATTTTGCCTTCATAACATGCTTTCTTTGTCTTAAACAATTATTCCTCTTCCTTTCTACAATCTTTACAGAACCACTTGCGCTTTGGAGCAACTTTTAGTTTAACACAGCTCATATGAAACTTTTTTATTTGACATTTATCAGAATAACATGAGACAAATTGTGCCTTCAAATCTGCTCGTCTGCAGTAGCACCACACTGTGGGCTGCCCTTCATTGCCAAAAGTAGCATTTAAATCCTGCACAGCTAAAGGCCTAGATTGTGTAAACCACTTTCCAATAACTTAAAACAAAATACAGACCTTATAAAAGGAAGAGACCTTTTATAGTATACATTAAAAGAAATTTGCATTAAATTCTATCCTTTGTATGTGTATTTGTGATGGAGTCCACACAACAAAATCACAGTACTTCCTTTTGGTTGAATGGAGTTGAGTTTGAATTTGATAGTAATACTGATGATTTTCCTTCAGTTGAGTACCTTGGTCAGATGTGGATAAACAACATGTGGGTCATGATAGATGGCGGCAATGAATGTAGCTTATATAGGTATGAAGTCAGCACTATACTGTGGGAGAGTTGACAACACAGTACTTTTTACACCACTATTGTACAATGCCTTGTAGAATTCGTCTCTGGCATGTGAAGAAGGTGGAGGTAAGGGTTTGGCAGATGACTTTGGAGTTGGAACTTTGCAGTTGATGTCGGGCCTTGAGAAATCTACATCTGATGCAGGAACACATATTACTTGGGTTTTGGAACCTGGATTCAACCATCTGCATGGAAGATCAGTACAAGAAGCCCTCACTCTTGATCTGATAGCTGCTTCAACTGCAAATAGAACAGCAGTGATGTTGGAACAGGTTTCACCCATTCCGGCCATACATGTGCAATGTGCTGTAAGAATGTTTCCATCATCTTTTGCAGCCACCCATACCTTCAATGAAGCTTCATTTTGTTTCTGAGAATGTCCAACCTGATGGGTAAATAATTAAAGACGCATATTGGTATATTCATGAAACAATCATTAATGTGTTCTGAAACCATTACTATTCTCTCACAAGGTTCAATTGACTATCAAAAAGTAGATCTTAAACTACAGTTAAAATTGAGGCTAGAAAGACCTTGGAGCTCTTTGGAATTTTCCTATCCAGAGAAACACAGATGTAATAAATGGGCTTGGTCTTTCATTCAAGGAGAACAAATCCATGCAAGAAAATGTGTAAATTGCTTTTTAAAGAGCAATTTGCAAAGGATTCTGGGGGTAACATAGGGCCTATGTGTGTGTGGGGGGGGGGGGGGGGGCTGCCATTGCACCACTTTTTTTGATCATGCAGTTTACCAAAACACTTATTTTTGCCCTTTTTCAGCATGTTATTGCCCCCATCCCTAGATCCTTTATTATCAGTAGTAGTTGTTATCTTCAGTTCAGCACTGTACGCACTCTACAGTACTAGCACTGTACTCCAACTAGAATCTAGATTGTTCCCAATCCTTTTAAAACTAAATAATTAAATTTTGATCACTTCTTTTTATAGCCATGCCCAGCATGGTGACGGTCACTTTGTTGGTGGTAGCTAGTTCTGTAAATGTTGTCAGTAAATGCCAGGTGAGGGATAATACATGTTAGAATAAACTGATAATTTTGTTGACTCAAATGCCGTGTATCACATCAGGCCGTTACTACAAGAAATGAAAGATTCGTTAATTTAATGGAGAATCTACTAGTTGTTTAGAGGTACATACATGATACAATACATACATGTACATTGCGTACTTAAAATTAAAGTGTATCATGTCACGATCACAAGTTGTACTTGTTTGTATAGTAGTACTGGTAGGTACGTAGATCGTACCCCGTACATGCCGTAAGAACAGTGTAAAAGTAAATAGGCCTTTTATTACGCTTTTCCAACAATTCAACTTGTACTTACGAAAGCCGTCATGACATAATGCCGACCTTTTGAAGATCCCACGGCCACATCAACACCAGCAATCAGATGGTTTCCAACTAACCCAGCTGTGAAGTATTTGTACGCTTCCAGCAGGCTCTTGTAGCATTTCAACTCTGACGACCCCGAGTAATGAGAGGGTGTGTGTATGGGAGACTTTCTGGGACGATAGAGGGCAGCAGACTTACCGGGTAAATCCATTGTTCTCAGAATTATGCGCATGTTCAGAACTACGTAAACAATGGAAATTTACCCGGTATGTCTGCTGCCACCTAGCCTTGGAAAGTCTCCTATTATGTCAGGGGATATTTCTTTAGCACTGACTAACGATGTCATACGGTCTAGCGGAATGACGTACGGGTCACAGAAGCCACCTACCAATTCAATTTTTCCCACATACCTGGCCCGACTCACGAAATCCAAGTTTTCGGTGTATGCCGACAAGTATAGGGCAAAAGTTGCCATATTTCTGTTTAAGTTGAACGCAAATAAGTACGGACAAGGCGTATTTGACCTCAAAAAGTTGCGGGACGTAGATGTCATAGGCAAACATGCAAATTTGTTGCGCGGTTGCCTACCAAAGATGGCGGATCAAGCTCCGCCTACGGTTGGTGACGTCACGTGCAAAACCTGAATAGAATAGAATAACTAGATCGGCCGCGCGTACAATACGCTGGTTCAGCCTGTGCGCTGCCATTAATCACGTGCTGACGGCAACGCGCAACATTTGAAACGATGTGACGAGCATGCTTTCGACGACGACCAAACACATATTTTGACTAAAACGAGGAGCCAAACGTCTTTAAATTTCCGGATACTGTAGTCTCTTTCCATCCATTTTAGAATAGGCCTAACGTTTACCGAGTATGTCTTATGGTGTAGATGAAATGGTGAGTAATTGTGCAGCAGCTATATGTAAAAGCCGAGGGAGGAGAACAGAACCTGGAGGACAATCTCTCCCTAAACTGAGATACCGCCATAGGTGAGTACAAGTACATGTACATAAACACTCATTATACAAATTTATGCGTGCACTATAGTTTGGATAAATGCTAGGCCTAATTTGTTGAGGGTGGTCGATGATACAGGAGTCCAGAGTCAGAGTTCGTTATTGAGGTTAAACTAACGGTTCTTTTCAGAAAACAAGAACATAAGCTGACACCAACGGCGAAGCAAATTCGTATGCCCTACTTACTACTAACTGGACAGTCATTAACCATAGCATAGACTCAAGCTTGCGTTCTGATTAAATCCAAAGACGCATTTTCTTAATCAGCTGAGGCAACTGACATCATTTGAATTCATATTCGAAACAGACATTCAGCGCCAAGTTGCAGAGTTATTTTTTAAGTGTAAAATACAAACAAGCAACAACTATTAAAGCTCATATTAACCAATAGACCCTATTGATTTTTGTTTCCATCTCAGATTTCCCCTCAAGGACAAAAAGAGGATGAGCATTTGGTTGCACAGAGTAAAGAGGAAACTACCAAATGGCAAACCTTGGCACCCAACCGAACATGACATGTTATGCAGCGACCATTTTTCTGCCGAGTGCTTTGAGGTTCGATGGGGTAAAACATATCTTCGCGAACGCCTCGCCATCATTGTTTGAGGACTACCCAAGTCATTTAAAGCATGTAAGATCAACACAAAGCAAAGAACTAAAATTTGAATTTTTACTATATTTATTTCATTATAGTAAAACGGATGTTGAGTTGCTTTTAAAATATGATTGTTGTGAAACTATCCTGATACTTTATCATACGTGTATTTTGTTACAAGCGGTCGTAAAACAAACAATTGCAAGATTCAAACATGCATCGTCAATAGAAAAAGGTATGCTATATAGTGTATATCAGAGCTTACCAAACAACATGTTGTTAAGCTCACCGCTCTTATTAATCTTGCAATAATTTCCCCTTTAAATATAGAGCAAATGTGATCTCTTCGAAGATGGCCTAAAGCCCCCGAAGAAGAGTACAAGGCCAGTCGTCAAAGACGAAACTCCACTTGCCCCCTCACCACCAAAAGCAAGTCATCTGAACGACCACGACTATTCACGGCCAACAGAAATGGATCTACCACAAAGTGTGGTAGACCAAATCGCAAGTCTAAAAAAAGGTTCAAAAGAGCTCAAACGTACAAATAGCCGCTTGTCCAAGAAGCTCACAACAGTAAAACAAGTTGTGCTTTCTTTGAAGAAAGAAAGCCTCGTCACAAGCGACAGGGCCGAGATGATGGAGTCGAATTTCTCTAATTTGCAGTTGGAATTCCTTGATAAGAGGCACGACTCGTCAGGAGATAACCAGAGCTACAGCGATGAGATGAAAAAGTTCTCCCTGTATCTGTACTACTGCTCCCTCAAAGCATATGAGTTCATCAGGAAAAAGATCAAGTTGCCTTCAGTACGCACTGTGCGGAGATGGCTGGCTACAATATCCTGCTACCCTGGTTTTACAAAGGAGGCATTGGATGCCATTAGAGAAAAACATGAATCTTCAGAGCACGAAACCCTTGTTTGTCTCATGGTGGATGGAATGAGCATCCGGAAGCAGGTGGAATTTGACGGTCTTGTTACGTAGGGTACGTTAAATTAAGTCTTTACAAAAATGCAACTTTGTTAAAATGGATTTTTTTAGTTTGATTACTTGTCATCATATAATAGTGCTGCTAATGTTTTTTTACATTTCTTTCCCTTTAACAAACAGATACGAAAATCTCGGCTTTGGAAACATCAGCTGTTGTCCTGCTACTGAATGCACAGTTCTGATGGCAGTTGGAATGAATGACAATTGGAAACTTCCAATTGGATACTTTCCTGTAGCAAAAATGTCCGCTGAGACACAGATGCGACTGATTACAGAGGCCTTGGTTCTGCTGTGGGATATTGGAGTAACAGTAGTTTCATTAACTGGTAAGTTTGCTACTACTTCATTATAAATCAACCAAGGAGTACTGTGGAATTGTTACAGTTTTGATATACCAACATCTCGTTGTCCACAGGTGACGGATTGAGTGCGAACCTTGCAACAGCAAAGCTCCTTGGAGTGATCTTAGACCCCCCTCATAGTATGCAAACGTGGTTTCCACATCCATGTAATCCGCTGGAGAAAGTATGGTACATACTCGATGCCTGCCATATGCTCAAACTCATGCGCAACTTACTTGGTTCTTGGAAAGTCATCTTGGATGGAGAAGCCAACTCATGGTGAGCTAAATCTTCTAACTTATTTTTGTTTTAATCTACATTCCCTGTACTACAAAAAGGAAGAAATAAACACTTAAATAAATTAACTAATTAATCAATAATAAACACAAAATGGAAAAACAGAAATCAAATTCAAAATAATTAAAATAAACTAATAAACAACAAATAAATCGCACATTATTTTGTAAATTTAGTGTGTTGGCAGTTCATTGAAAACCTTCATCAAACCCAAGATGCAGAAGGGCTCCGAGCAGCATACAAGCTTCGTTCAGCACACATAGGCTACAATGGCAAAAGCAGAATATGAAAGTATCATTGGCCGCACAGACGATCAGCAACTCGGTGGCAACAAGTTTAGAGTTTCTGAGAGATCTGGGTCAACCAATGTTTCGAGGCTGCGAGGCAACTACAAAGTTCCTTCGAACTATTGACAGGTATATGATCTAGTTCTCGTCGTTATGGAAAACTAAAACGTGCTTCCTTATAATTTTATATTTCGATCCGCTCTGTGTAATCTTATATTATTGTATACTTTCAGATTGTTTGATATCTGTAATTCAAGAAATCCGTCTGCAAAAGGTTTCAAGGAACCCCTTAAGCTCTCCAACTTGGCGTCATGGCGACCATTCATGGAGAGGGCTAGGCTGTACCTGATGAACTTGAGGGACATCAAGGGTATTCCCGTCATCGATACACGAAAGAAGACGGCACTGGTCGGCTTTATTGCCGATATTCAGTCCATCAATGGTATCTTTCAAGACCTATGTGAAGGTCCACAGCCCAAACTGAAGTACGTCATATTAAGCATTACAAAAATATATATATTTTTATTATTTAATGAATAGGGTAGATGGCCTTAGCTTTCGATCCAATCCGGACCTTCTTCAGAGGCATAAAACAATTACAAACAAATACATATCCATTTATAGAAAAAGAGAGGGGGAAAGGGATTAAGGAAAGGATCCAGAAAGAAGTGGGAAAATAACAGCCAATCAAAGTTCCTATTTCAGAAACAATATTGGTGGCTATGAACCAATAGGAGTGGAGTGGCGAGGACAAAGGATGTTTAGAATGAAAGGAAGGGTTACTGGACCATAAAAGTGGTAAAAGTATTGTTCGACAACAATGCAGGGAGACATGAAAGGGTAGGATTAGAGAGCAAGTTGCATCATGATGCAACTAACAATGGTCAATTAATAAGAATAGCAAGATCAAAGGTATGATGATTTTAAAAATAGGTATGAGGGACCTGTGGAAAAAGGGGGGGGGTTACTTACATCAGATAGTTACAGTGATGAATTTATAAAAACAACTTTAAACTAGGTTAATTTATACTTTATGTACAGAATATATACAACATATAAGTTCTTAGGCAGAAGTGAAGTGGAGGGTAATGAGAAGTTATTTAACACCAGTGTTTATGTTAAGTCCAAAGGGTTTGACTGTCTTGAGTTGGTGAATCCAGTGTGATTCTCTATTCTTGCGGTGTGTGTCATCACCATTGCAAGCTTCAATCACCAGAAGTTCAACATCAATGACACTATGATTGGGGCTGTTGAAGTGGATAGAGACTGGGTACGGTTTCTTAGTCTTTATGGAAGAGACATGATTCGCAAAGCGAAGACTAAGTTTGGTCTTAGTCTCTCCCACATATTGTAGCCCACATCTCTTACATGATATGACATAGACTACATTAGACGTGCTGCATTCAGAGTCGGTCTTGATGTTGTATGAAGAGCCAGTGGTATGACTCTTCACCTTAAGTGAGGGCTTAATGTGCAGACACGTTTTGCATTTGGAACGGGTACATTTGTGACAGCCCAGTATATCTGTCGGGGGTTGTGTTTGGACTGTACCTGGGGGAAGTTTGGCCCTGACTAGTATGTCACCAAGGTTCTTAGGGCGGCGGAATGCAACCATGGGAACCTCAGTGATTGCTGAGTGTAACCTGCTGGAGGAGTGAAGTATAGGCATGTTATTATTGAGAATTGAGGGAAGTTTGGGTAGTTTGGGGTGGAAAGTGGTGACCAAAGCAACTCTATTGGTAGGAGCTTTTTTAGCTCCCGTGTTAGTCAACAGAGTATGACGAGGTACGTTGAGAGCCCTGTTGATAGCAAGTTGGACCCTACGTTCGCTGTGTCCCCTAGATACAAGGTGTTTCCTTAGCTCTGATGAGCGCCTCTTGTACAGGGTATCTGTGGAACAGATACGCCTGATACGTAAGGCCTGACTGTAAGCAATTGCCTTCTTACAGTGACTAGGGTGACAGCTATTGGAGAGAAGGTACTGGTGGGTGTCGGTGGGTTTACTGTAAACATCTGTGACAAGGCCATTAGGAGACTTGGTTATTGTCACATCTAGAAAGTTCACACTGGTGAGAGATTGTTCGGTAGTGAACTTTATGGTGGGGTGAAATGAGTTGATATGGTCAATAAACTCATCCAAGCTGTCTTGGTCACCACACCAGATGGAGAAAATATCATCAATAAATCTCCACCAAACTAGTGGTCGGTTGGGGGCGGAGGACAGGAGTCTGTCCTCCAACTGAGACATGAATAGGTTAGCATATGAGGGTGCCATTTTGGTACCCATGGCAGTACCCTGTACCTGTAGAAAATGCCTGTCAGAAAATGTGAAATTATTCTTCATTAGAATGTGGCTCATGAGTTCCTTAATATGGCTCACTGAGGGGCGGGACTGATTACTAGCATTGAGGGCAGAGACACATGCACTCATGCCTTCATGATGGGGTATGTTAGTATACAGTGATGAAACATCAAAAGTAACCAAAATAGCAGAGTCAGGTATTTGGTGCTTGACCTCATCTAGTTTGTGGAGAAAGTCTTTGGTATCCTTGATGAAGGAAGGAATACGGCAGACTAAGGGTTTGAGGAAGCTATCGACAAACTCAGAAATGCGCTCTGTGGGGCTACCATTCCCAGATACAATAGGTCTCCCCGGGTTATTGGGCTTGTGTATCTTAGGTAGAAGGTAGAACCTTGCTGTACGGGGGTCATGTGGGAGGAGATAGTTAAATGTATCTTTCTCAATATCATTGGCATTATAAATCTTAACCAGGGTGTCGCTGATATCTTGGGAGAAAGATTCAGTGGGATCAGAAGCACATTCAATGTAATGATCAGTGTTACTGAGCTGTCTAAGGCCCTCAGCAATGTAGTCATGTGTGTTCATGACTACAACTGCGGACCCCTTGTCAGCCCGTTTAATCACTATGTCTGGTGATTGGCGGAGTTGTGTAAGGGCGTGACGCTCATCTTGGGGGAGGTTGTTGGGAGTAGGGGTACTGGGGGCCTTAAGAACCTCGGAGTTAACCGAATTGATGTATGTCTCTAGAGACACATCTCGGTTCTTAGGGGGTACCCAAGTACTCTTTTCCCTGAAGCGGTTGCGGGGAATAGGTTGGGTCTCCACAGATGACTCGTCATCCATGGAGGGCTCTACACGAAAGTATTCACGTAGGCGTAACCTACGATTGAATTGGGCCATGTCCTGTTGGAAAAGAAGTTGGTTATAGGCTCTCTGGGTGTGGGGCAAAACTTAAGACCCCTTGAGAGGAGTTTAACCTGTGGGTCAGTAAGGACCATGTCAGACAGGTTAACTACAGTATTGGTCTCTGGCAACCTAACAGTAGGAGGAGCAATGGTGGCTCTCTTACTGTGGAAACGTCTATGGGTGTGTTTCTTATGGTTAGCCAGGCGATCATACGTTTCTTGTTCTGTTTGTCCATTAGGGTGGACCTTAAGTGTTTGACGTTACATAGTATGGTATCTTGTAACTGTTCAAACTCTTCAATAGAGCATGACTCCTGGAGTTGAGACTCAGTGTTTGTTATCTCAAGTAACTGATTATCAATGAATTGTTGGCATTGATTTTCCAGCAACTTGATCAAACGGAAAGACGTATTAGTGAGTGTCTTGTTCCATTTCTTCAAAAAGGATGGGTCAAGGTCCCCAAAGGAAGGGGTACACTTGATCTGTAGGCCTTTGGGAATGATACGGGACAAACGATAAAAACGGTAGTTATCAAGATGTGACATGTAACGGGTGTTCTTTTCCTTAAGCTTACGAAGCTTGCGGAAAATGCACTTGGTGTCGGGAGCAAGTGCCATAATAGATGGGGGAATACAGTCAAGGGGAAATATCTTAAATCATTCCTGTGGAGAGAACGGGTTATAAATCCTGTACAAAATTGATTATTAATTAACAGACGTGAAAGATAAAAGTAAAATAAACCTGCGAATAAATGGGGTTAACAAGACCCTGTAAAAGAACGGGTTAAACCTGCAAAAAAAAAATTATGTACAAACCTGAAAAGAAAAAATGGGTTAACACAAACTTGTTGAAAAATCAAAGTAAGTACAAAATCTGAAACGGAAAAGTTATGTACAAACCTGAAAGGGAAAACGTTAATATAAAGTTGTGAAAAAAATAACGGTAAATATAGTCCTGTAAAAGAAAGGGTTATAAAACCTGCAGAAAAATATATACGTTATGTATAAATCTGAAAAGAAAAGTTATGTACAAACCTGAAAGGGAAAACGTAAATATAAACCTGTGAAAAAAATAGCGGTAAATATAGTCCTGTAAAAGAAAGGGTTATAAAACCTGCAGAAAAATATATACGTTATGTACAAATCTGAAAAGAAAAAATGGGTTAACACAAACTTGTTGAAAAATCAAGTTATGTACAAAATCTGAAAAGGAAAAGTTATGTACAAACCTGAAAGGGAAAACGTTAATATAAACCTGTGAAAAAATAGCGGTAAATATAGTCCTGTAAAAGAAAGGGTTATAAAACCTGCAGAAAAATATACGTTATGTACAAATCTGAAAAGGAAAAGGTTAACAAAAAATCTGAAAAGGAAAACGTTAACGCAAGCCTGTGAAAAAAAGCGGGTTAAACACAATCCTACAAAACAAATAGGTTAAAAACCTGCCAACAAAATTATTTAGTTGTATTTACAATCCTATAGGGCGAAAAATAATGATTTATTAGTAATCTGTAGAGGAAGGAAAAATGTCTGTAGAGGAAGGAAATATATTTTCTGTAGAGGAAGGAAATAATTTTATTATTTGTAGTAATATTTAGATTTGTGTATCTCGTAACATTCCATTGATGTAAAAGTATAGATTCTGGCGACAATGGAAAGTATATGGAAATGTAGTTAACTGGCATGTTTTACAATGTTTCCAGGTATTTGTTGACTTACAAGTTGAGCCAAGACCACCTGGAGCTCTTCTTCGGTGCTATCAGGGGTAGAGGAGGGCACAACAATAACCCATCTGTTGCCCAGTTCTGCTTAAATTCGGTCACATAGACGAGCGTACCGACAGCTCCTGTTGTGCCACATCAATCCGCCACCATCAAACACAAACTCAACGGTACAGGATGACACGGCCCTACTGTCCCTAACCCCACCTACAGATGTCATCACGACCATACCTGGAGTACCTCCTGAACTCAGTGAGTTTAATTGCAATATAGTTGCATATATATCTGGATTCGTGATAAGAAAAATCGTAAAATCAATCAATCCATGCACCGAATGCATGGAGGCTCTAGTAAAACTTCCTCCAACTCCTCATCACTACGACAGGCATCTTCATCTAATCCAACTACGAGATAACGGGGGGTTGATATACCCATCTGATGAAGCCATGGCCGTTTGTAAAGCTTCGGAGCGAGTGTTCCGTATGTATAATGGTACCACCACACTGTCACCTATGGCCAACCTTATGGAGACCCAAGATATGATAAAGAGTGGTGTGTTTTCGTCACCACAGCACACCCTTGATCCAGCTAATTCTTTCCTCCACGATCCATCACATGGAGAGAGCCTGGTAACCAGCATCGCTCGCCAGTATCTTCGAGTCAGGGCGTATGACTTCGGGAAAAAAAAAACAGAGAAACTTCAAGGCCAGAAAGTACGAAGCGTGTATTCCAAGTTGGTTTTGTTCAAAGGGCAATAAAACTACAAAGGACATGACTGGTTTCAGACGATTGGTGATAGTTTTTACAAAATATTGTAGTCAACATTTAAAAGACTATTAGGACGCCAGTTGTTTAGAGGCAGTAGACACTATTGGTAATTACTCAAAATAATGTTTAGCATGAAACCTCACTTGGTAACGAGTAATGGGGAGAGGTTGATAGTATAAAACATTTTGAGAAACGGTTCTTTCTGAAGTGACGTAGTTTTCGAAAAAGAAGTAATTTTCCACGAATTTGATTTCGAGACCTCAAGTTTAGAATTTGAGGTCTCGAAATCAAGCATCTGAAAGCGCACAACTTCGTGTGACAAGGGTATTTTTTATTTCATTCATATCCCGCAACTTCGACGACCAATTGAGCTCAAATTTTCACAGCTTTGTTGTTTTATCCATATGTTTAGATACACCAAGTGAGATGACTGGTCTTTGACAATTACCAATAGTGTCCTGTCTTTAAATCATGACGGGTCCTCGACCAAAGCGGACCTCATAGAATTGCTTAAAAATAATCATTGTATAATTCCAAGATGTCATTATATACCAAAATATTTGGTAAAATTCTACCGTGAGGCCGTTTTTACATAGACTTTTGTTTTCGTTCATTTGAAAGAGAGCATGTTTTATCTCTTCTTCGGGGATTTTTTTGTTATCCGAATCTTCAAGGATACCTTCAGGAATTGCTTAAGCTTCAATGTTCGACACAATTTCATCTAAATGGGTTTTGGATAAATTCTCTGAATTGTACAGGTTACTTTAGAACTCAGTAGCAACATCGATCATTATTCAATCATTTATTTCTTTTTTTGTTTTATTTATTTATTTATTTAATTATTTTTTCATCATTTAATTTCATTTTGTTTATCTTTATTATTGTTTTAAACTGTTCTTTTTTATCAATATTTTGTGCCGTTCTTTATTGGGAATTTCATATCTTTCGATAATGACGAGTTCGTTGAAGCGTCTCTAATCTATCTTGTTTCAGCTGTCATGTCTTATGTTCGTCTGTTCTTTTGTTTGCATGTCTGTCTGTCTGTTTGTGTTTTCTGTGTTTGTCTGTGTGTCTTTTTTTTTACAAGGTTCTACTTATCAAAACAGTCACATACTCTTATCTTATCATTACATTTATCCTGCTTAGGTCTTCATTGCTTTACTCCAGCTTCATCTTGTCGACCCTTTCACAGAAGTATGGAAATAAAATGTGTCTGACTGGAACTGAATTAATTGAATTTAAAAACTTTACTGGTTAATTGGTTAGTTTAAACTGCATTGTAGCTACCAACAAACATGTTAAGTCAATGTTAAGACGATCGTTTAATAATGTACACTACTTGTTAGTAACACGAAACTGGCATTGTCAATTATTTGTATTCTGCGCGTTGCCGTCAGCACGTGACATTTTACCGCGTCCATGGCGAACCAAAAATGCTTCTACACAGGCAATGGCGCGTGTGTACGCGCGGCCGATCTAGTTATTTTAATTCTATATCTATGATTGCGACTGACTCCATAGAGTTATATATAAGAACTAGAGCGCGCACTGGCCGCCCGGTATGCGAGCAGGCGGCCATTTTCTAAGTTGACAAAACAGCTATCCCACAGCGTGTGTTTGTGCGGCCATTTTGTAAGTTGAACAAACAGCATCGCGTGAGCGTTCAATAAAAAAACCTCAAACGTGTATTTCATATTCAACGCGCGTGCAGAATGACGCGCTTGTCATCTTGCGGTCCCGTGGCGTTTGTGCACGAAGCATCACTCGTGCGCCCTCTAGTTCTTAATATAACTCTATGGACTGACTCACACAACCACACATACTGGGATCGAGGGTGTGTGTATCGTCCCCGTATCTACACCGCGCTGTAACTACACACCGCGCTTAACAATTACCGTCTTGACTTCCCGCACGTGCAGAACATCACAAAACATTAGTTTTCTGGGGATGGCACGGGATTGTATGAGGGGCCGTACATGCTATCCCTCATACCTATAGCATACAACACGTATCATATATAAATAGTCTAGGATACATAAACTCTGCAGTCATGGTTTTATTTTATTTAATTGGTTAAATTTATAATTAATAATTAGCAAATGAAAGTATTGAAAGAAGTGTTGAGGCCCAAAACTTTTTTTTTCTAAAAGAATTTAGAAAAGAAACTGAACAATAAATCATTTAATTTCGCAATTACACCAAAATATGACGTCTATCAGACGTCATACGTTGGTCAGAAACTAACTACAATATATCAGCGCCAAATTGTTGTCAAAAGTTGACCTTCAAATGACATTTTACTGATTTCAGTAAATTGACGCCTAATTTACATCACGGGATGACCTTATAAAATGGACGTTGTATTAACGACGTACCAGCCTCTATCTTAACATGACCAAAATATGACGTATAACTATTTACTTAATTCTGACGCTAATTGATGTCAAAAGTTGACCATTAAATGATATTTAACTGATATCAATAATTAGACGCCAAATTGACATCACAGCTTGACCAAAAATGATGTTGTATTAATGTCAGCATAATGACTCAAACATTACATCTCAACGTGACCAAAATATTAAGTCTAACTAACTGTTTAATTCCGACACCAAATTGATGTCAAAAGTTGACTGTAACGTCGGTTGATTGAAACAACGTTTTAATTCTGAGTTCTTTCTTTATTGTTCCACTTCTCCAACATACAATTGCTCTATACAACTGCCTTGCACAATACAACTGCCTTGCACCATACAACTGCCTTGCACCATACAACTGCCTTGCACGTCAACTAGGGTCAAAAACACCTTTAACAACAAATCCAGGAAAAACTGGGAACTTCATAAACTGACCACGAGAGGGCGCTGTAACCTACAGCTCAACTAAAGTTATATAAAACAGGCCCTATTATTTTACCAAGCAAACCTGACATGGAAATAACTACTAACAACCCATTACAGGAAACCCTCCCCCAAACCTATGAAAACTGGAAGCGAACCCACAAAATGTCCCGAGTCCACCTAGCCCAACGTACACGTACATGAAATGCACCCGTAATGACATGACCTAGATTACACGAAAGTACGAAACTATCCCAAAATAAACGTACCCCATTAAACCCCAAGAATTACCTCCCAAAACCAATAATTACAGCAAACCAACAATGATAAATTAGCAATGCATAAAATGTCTGCTTACCGCTGGTTTGGGATCCAGGGTCCTTCAAAAAAAACTAAACACAAAAAGATAATTTAACTGCTCCAAAACTGACTCGTAACGATTGACTAGATCTTGATCCCGAGTGGCGTTGCTAAGCAAGGCGCCCTCAATAGTCCAAATTAAATTAATCCAACTCGCAACATCCCGGCTCCCTAATTGCGGAACCAACAGGTAAGAGCAATTAACAAAACTAAGAGACTCATACCAAAATCCACTAAACAATCCAAATAGATCACTGGTTATGTTACTGTAAACAACAGTCCGTTCCTAGTTGTCCGCTTCCAGTAAGAGGCACAGCTTAGTGATTGGTCTTCTCAGTTCTGATGATCCTATGCGCACTGTCACACTTCTCACACAGCCGTCTTCACTTGGACTAGCCACAAGGACTCGCCCCACGGGCCATCTGTTCCGCACAAGATTGCTGTCCGCAACAAGAACCACGTCTCCAACCTTGATGTTCCGGGTTTCCTTTGTCCATTTCTGATGCTCTTAAAGCCTTACCAGATATTCGCGGCTCCATCTTCTCCAAAAGACATTGGTCAGGTACTGGACTTGTCGCCACTTCTTCATCAGGTACAGGTCTTCCTTGACGAAGATGCCAGGGGGTAAGCGCTTATTGGAGTCTGGCCGCAACAGATGGTTGGGTGTCAGTGCCTCTTCATCGTCATGGCTGTTAGACGTTGTGGTGATCGGTCTGCTGTTAAGGATGTCCTCGACTTCACAGAACAGTGTCTGAAGGCCTTCGTCATCAAGCTTGATTGGCTGTTCCTTCATAACTCCATACAGCACCTTCCGTGTAATGCGTATGAGCCTTTCCCAGGCTCCACCGTGGTGGGAAGCTAGAGGGCAGTTGAACTCCCATTGTATACCCAACTGCTTCAAACTGGAGTCGATCATCGCTTGGTTCCACTTCTCAATATCCTCCCGCATCTCTCGCTCCGCACCTACCAAGTAAGTTCCATTGTCGGATCTCATAAACTTGACGGTTCTTCGAGCAGCAAATCTCCGCACTGCGTTGATGCAAGAGTTGGCAGAGAGGTCTTGAGCAACTTCCAGATGGACGGCGCGGCTAGCCATGCAGGTGAAGATCAAGCCATAGCGTTTCAGAACGCTTCTACCTCGCTTAATTTCGAATGGCCCAAAGTAGTCGACACCTGACCTTGTAAAGGCTGGCTGGTCTGGTTCCAAACGCTCTTCGGGTAAGTCTGCCATTTTCTGTATCTGGAGACGACCGCGATATCTACGGCACGGCACACACCTTGCAATGATGCTGCGCACCAGTAGACTGGCCCTTGGTATCCAGTACTTGCGTCTCAATTCAGTGATTTTGCTGCTGGCTCCAAGATGTCCAACTCTCTGATGGGCTGCAATAAGTATCAACCTTGACACGTGAGAGTCCTTGGGGAGGATTACTGGATGCTTGATGTCTACTGGCAGCTTTGGGTGCCTGAGCCGTCCGCCAACTCTTAGTACTCCAACTTCGTCCAACACAGGGTCAAGCTTTCTCACCGACTCAGTAAGGGCGCAGCTCTGCTGGACATATTTGATGATCTCGGTGCCTGCTGTCTCCAATTCGTCCACGGTGAGGGGACTGCTGCCTTTGGCTCAACTCTGGATAGCTGGCGCTGCTTGAAGAGCCCCTGTGCTCGCATCAGCCATGCTACCGTTGTCTTCAGTTTCCTCCAGGATGAGAACTGACTTATCCACTGGTCCAAGTACGCGGAACCTTCGTGGAACTTGAGAGTTGTGGCGTGAACTCGCTTGACCTCTGGGTCCTTTGCAGGCAACTCCTTGATGATGTCTGTCTTTGGCCATTTGGATTCCGGCTCCCAAAGAAAGGCTGGCCCGTGAAACCAGAGTGTAGGGTCTACCTTCGGACTAATTCCTCTTGAGGCTATATCTGCTGGATTCTTCAAAGTCGGAACGTGCCGCCACTGCTCAATACGGGAGCCCTCTTGAATGGTAGTGATACGGTTTGCCACAAAGGTGTGGAATCTTGTGGTCTTGTTGGCAATGTATCTCAAGACGGAGGTACTATCTGTCCAGTAGAACACATTGAAGTGTAGCTCCAGTGCTGAAGTAATTAGTGCGATAAACTTCACTGAAAGACTGGCTGCGGTTAACTCCATCCTTGGGGTAGTGACTTTCTTGAGAGGGGTCACTCTAGATTTTCCCATTAGCAGATTGCAAAAGACTCTGCCTGAACTGTCCTCATGTCGTGTGTATATGGCAATGCCGTAGCCTTCGTCAGAAGCATCGGAAAAGGCATGGAGTTGGCAGGTCGCAACGTCTACAAAGTCGCTTGGTCGCACACTTCTTGGTATTGACATTTGCTCCAGCTTGACGATATTCAGCAGCCACTGGTTCCATGCAACCGTTTCCCTTTCTCCAATCTCCTTGTCCCATTCGAGGTCTTGCTTACAGAGACGCTGCAGCATAATTCTAGCTGGAAGGATGAATGGGCCAGCTAGTTCTAATGGGTCGAAGACACTGCTGATGACGGATAGAATGCCTCTACGAGTAGCTGGACGGTGCTTCAGGTTCACCTTAAACCCAAAGTTATCCTCCACTGTATTCCAGAACACTCCCAATGCCCGCTCTGATTGGGGCGGGTCGATGCTTTCAATGTTCAGCTGTTGTGACTTTGATCTCTCCTCTGGAGGAATGGAGTCGTTCACTGCCTTACTATTGCTCACCCACTTATGAAGGTTGAATCCCCCGCGGCGGCACACCTCCTTCACAATCTTCCTGGTTTCAATCGCTTCCGTGGCATCAAAACTGGCACAGAGATAGTCATCGACGTAGAATTTTCTCAAGATCTCTTGATGTTCATTGTCTGTTGCACACTTACGCAAAGCTGCAGAAGCGCAAGATGGCGACGATATGGCACCAAAGGGGTGTGCCTTCAGACGGTAGGTCTCTGGTGGTCTAGATGTGTCTCCCTCTGGAAACCACAGGTATCGTAGAAAGTCTCTGTGGCGTTCAGAGACCCTTACTTGGAAGAACATGCCCTCAATGTCTCCAATTAGGCCAATAGGTTGCTGTCTGAAGCGAAGCAGAACATCTACTACCTTGTTCGTGAGGATGGGTCCTGGGAGGAGTACATCGTTTAGGGAGACTCCTCTAGTCTTTGCCAAACAATCAAAGACAACTCTTATCTTGCCTGGTTTGGTGGGGTTGTAGATGCCATGATGGGGCATGTACCATCGACCAACTCGTTCTCTGCTATCTTCGGGGGCATCAGTGACCTTCTCGGCATACCCTTTCTCCATTAGTGAGCTCATGAAGGTCACATAGTCTTGATTGAACGTCGGGTTGTTTCTTAGCTTCTTCTTCAGGGACATCAGACGGTCCATGGCATGAAATCTGTTGTCCTCAAGCTTGCATGCTGGCTCGCGAAAGGGCAAGTCACACTGGTAGTGGTCTCCCACCAACTTCAGAGTTGTTCCAATAATTTCTTCAAATTGCTTATCTTCAACGGAAGGTTCCTTCTTACTGTCAACCAGGCGCCCTGGAAAGTCCATGTCTATGGATGCTCTCACCATGTTCTCCAACCTCTGAAGTTGTCCTGCTTCTTCTCTGGCTAGTTGCAGGTTGGAAAGGTGGCAGGGCTCTTCCCTATCTCTGACCATGCCCCATATGATCCATCCAAGCACTGATCTGGCTCCATGGGGCTCGTTTTCTTGTCCTGTTCTCAGTTCTTGTGGCGTAAAGGCAGCTGGGACGTTATTGCCTATTAGCATCCCCACCTCGGCCTGAATTACAGGAAGTTAAATCTCTCTAAGGTGCTCGTACCTATCAATGTCTTCTTGGGTTGGCATAAGATCTCTGGTGACAGGCATCTTGGGTTTAGTGTAGACCAAAGGAAGCTCGACGGTAGAACCATTGTCAAGTCCACACACCTCCAGTCCTGAAATACGGTGTGTGGTGAACTTCTGGGACTGTCCCATGGTGTGCAATTCCATGGTAGTGGCCTTGCCAGTTACTCCAAGCTGCTGGGCAAGGTTCTCGGTGCAGAAGGTTACATTACTGCCGGGGTCAAGGAATGCGTAGGTCTCCACTGTGGTATGGGTGGTTGGGGATCTGACTCTTACTGGTATGACTGCCATGGTGCAAAGACCTGCTCCGGCTCCCATTTGGGATCTGGCCCTGTCCGTGACTGAGGACATGTTAGTGGAACAGGAGTTCCCCTGGTCAGTAGTCTTGGGGGTGTCGAGCCGTGGGGAGTCTTGGTTGTCTTGTTGTTCCCGTTCTCTGTGAAGTAGTGTCGGGTGCGTGGCGTTGCACTCCTTGCACTTGGCTCTTGCTCTGCAACGTCGGCTCAGATGACCATACTTCAGGCAACCAAAGCAAAGTCCCTTGGACTTCAGAAACTGCAACCTGTCTGTTAGTGATTTGGCTCTCAGCTTCGGCACTCCGACATTGCGTGACCAGGTCCTTGACAGAAACTGCAGGGCTTTGAACTTGCTATATCGGCAAACTTGTGGCCTGTGTCTGCACCGTCATGTTTCTCATCCGTGACGTTGTCATCAAACTCATTTGCTGTGGAGGCGCATCCAAACTTTCTGATGGGTAGCTTTGGATGTCCTGTTTTGTCGTCCTTGGGCTTGCCTCCCAGAGCAAACCGTCCATACACTGGATCTGTAGCCTTCCTGGCCTCCTTTTGGACAAGATCTATCAGATGAGTGAAGGTCACTGGCTCGTTGTTCTCTTTCTTGTTCGAGACTACATTTCGCCATCTGTCGTGAAGATAGAAAGGGAGTTTCGACACAAGACGCTTGATGTTCTCTGAATACTCCAGAACCCTTGCTGCATTTATGGAGTGAACAGCATTCTTACACTCCACCAGGAATTTCGCAAAGGCGTCTAGTCCGGCTGGGTTATCTGGTCTTATCTCCGGCCACCTCAAAGCCCTCTGTATATAAGCGTTGGCCAGAAGGTCCGGATCTCCGTAGCGCCTTTCCATTTCCTTAAGGGCGGCAGGATAGCCTACTTCAGCAGGGAGACAGCTGTACCCGTTTACGATGTGATGTGGCTCTCCCTCTGTGAACTGCTCTAAATAATTCATCCGTTCGTCCTCATCAACAGTGTTGGCAACAACTCTGGCCTTAAACTGCCGTATGAATCGTTTGTACTCCAAGGGATCTCCTTTAAATTTTGTAAGGTCAGAGTTTGGCTTTCGGATTTCATTGACGAGATGTTTGGCTACGGATATGGTTGATTCAATAGAGACTTGATCCTCCTGCTTAGTTTTGTTTGCCTCAGTTGCGCTTTCAATTTGTGGCTCCTTGGTTTCTTGCAAAAAGGCCTGATTGGAGGGCTTCTTTTCGATGTGTTCATCGGTCAAGCTGTTTGGGTCTAAACCTTGTGCTTCTGGGGCAAACACTGGTGCAACAGGGCTGAAGGCCGCACCCACTGGTGAGTGTAGTCCAAAGGGGGGAAGGGGAAAGCCGCTCAAGTTTTGCTCGTCTCAAATTTCACTCTGCTCCAATTCGTCGAGGATTGCAGCCTTAGCACTTGATACCTGCAATTCGGTTCTTAGCTCAAATGCTTCTTCTTTCTGCTTGATTCTCAATTCCTCTTCTCTCTTTCTTGCTTCAAACTGGAGCTTTTCTTCCTCCAACTTTCCTTTCTCTTGGAGTGCTCTAGATCTGGCTAACAGCTCTGCAGTCTTCTGATGCTCTATCGCTCTGGCTATCGATAAGGAACTGGAAATACGGCTTCCCGCTGAACGAGAAGTACGGGACCTTATCGACCTCATGCTGTCTCTATCGGGTTGACGGGTGTGATATACTAGCCACTGATCTAATGTGTTCTTGAATTCTCGAAGACTGTTGAGCTCGGGCTGTAGTTCTGACTGTGCTGTTGGCCTCTGGTCTTCTGGAACTAGTGCTATGTACTCGTCATGTTGACTTAGAAATATCTCATATTTTTGAAGCCATCTGGAGTGTCTAGCTCTTACTTCATCTACTCTTGGTGGCAAGGTAAGCAGCAATGGTTGTATGCTTTCTTTCATGTCGATGAGTGCATTGGCTGTCTCTCTCCTAAGCTCCATCACTTGCTTCACTCTGGCCCGAGTAGCCATAGCCGGAGCCTTGGCTTCTATACCATCAAGGGCTTCCATTATCTTCTCTTCTTCACCAAATTTTATCTTCAAACTATCTCTTGTTCACTGACCTTGGGTGTACCTTAGCGTTGACTGTAACGTCGGTTGATTGAAACAACGTTTTAATTCTGAGTTCTTTCTTTATTGTTCCACTTCTCCAACATACAATTGCTCTATACAACTGCCTTGCACAATACAACTGCCTTGCACCATACAACTGCCTTGCACGTCAACTAGGGTCAAAAACACAGAAAACAAATAAACAATATTTGTCTAACCACTTCAAAACACCTTTAACAACAAATCCAGGAAAAACTGGGAACTTCATAAACTGACCACGAGAGGGCGCTGTAACCTACAGCTCAACTAAAGTTATATAAAACAGGCCCTATTATTTTACCAAGCAAACCTGACATGGTAATGACTACTAACAGCCCATTACAGGAAACCCTCCCCCAAACCTATGAAAACTGGAAGCGAACCCACAAAATGTCCCGAGTCCACCTAGCCCAACGTACACGTACATGAAACGCACCGGTAATGACATGACCTAGATTACACAAAAGTACGAAACTATCCCAAAATAAACGTACCCCATTAAACCCCAAGAATACCTCCCAAAACCAATAATTACAGCAAACCCAACAATGATAAATTAGCAATGCATAAAATGTCTGCTTACCGCTGGTTTGGGATCCAGGGTCCTTCAAAAAAACTAAACACAAAAAGATAATTTAACTGCTCCAAAACTGACTCGTAACGATTGACTAGATCTTGATCCCGAGTGGCGTCCAAATTAAATTAATCCAACTCGCAACATTGACCATTAAATGACGTTTTACTGATGTCAATCATTTGACGCCAAAATGACATCGCAGTTGACCTTAATATGACGTTATTTCAATGTCCGCGTTTGACTAAAAAATAACATCTAAACATGACCAAAATATGACGTCTAACTATCTACAATATTTCGACGCTAAGCTGATGTCAAAAATTGACCATTAAATGATGTTTTACTGATGTCAAAAATTGGTCGCCAAAATGACATCGCAGGTGAACCATAATATGGCGTTGCAAAAACGTCAGTATAATGACGTCAATAACGTCAATAGTTTCACACCTCACTGACGTCTCAATTTGACAACAGTTTGACGTCTTTCTGACGTCAAAATTTAAACACCAACCTGAACGTCATAGGTTGACCAAAATATGACGTCACACAAACGTCAGGCACCGACGGCGACCTTCACCGACCTAAATTGACCCTTTTTAATGTCAGCCCGACGTCGGTATGCTGTGTGGATTTATGACTAAATGTATGGGGGCCGTTTATGACTAAATGAGCGAACCCATATATATAGGAGCAAAACTATATATATAAGAGCAAACCCATATATATAAGAGCAAACTCATATATATAGGAGCAACTCAACGGTTTCAACAGACCCTCCCCAAGTCGTAGTAAGAAACTTTTATTTCTCTGTTGTTGTATCCCTTCAGGGTGATCCCCTTGAATTGCTTGTATTTTGTTTTTAATTGTCATAACCATATCCTTTTTATCTTTTCCCACTTCCCACCTGTTCTTCTCAGAACACTTTTAATATTTTTCCTTCCTCTACAGATTATTAATAAATCATTATTTTTCGCCCTATAGGATTGTAAATACAACTAAATAATTTTGTTGGCAGGTTTTTAACCTATTTGTTTTATAGGATTGTGTTTAACCCGCTTTTTTCACAGGCTTGCGTTAACGTTTTCCTTTTCAGATTTTTTGTTAACCTTTTCCTTTTCAGATTTGTACATAACGTATATTTTTCTGCAGGTTTTATAACCCTTTCTTTTACAGGACTATATTTACCGCTATTTTTTCACAGGTTTATATTAACGTTTTTCCCTTTCAGGTTTGTACATAACTTTTCCTTTTCAGATTTTGTACATAACTTGATTTTTCAACAAGTTTGTGTTAACCCATTTTTTCTTTTCAGATTTGTACATAACGTATATATTTTTCTGCAGGTTTTATAACCCTTTCTTTTACAGGACTATATTTACCACTATTTTTTTCACAGGTTTATATTAACGTTTTTCCCTTTCAGGTTTGTACATAACTTTTCCTTTTCAGATTTTGTACATAACTTGATTTTTCAACAAGTTTGTGTTAACCCATTTTTTCTTTTCAGATTTGTACATAACGTATATATTTTTCTGCAAGTTTTATAACCCTTTCTTTTACAGGACTATATTTACCGCTATTTTTTTCACAGGTTTATATTAACGTTTTCCCTTTCAGGTTTGTACATAACTTTTCCTTTTCAGATTTTGTACTTACCTTGATTTTTCAACAAGTTTGTGTTAACCCATTTTTTCTTTTCAGGTTTGTACATAATTTATTTTTTGCAGGTTTAACCCGTTCTTTTACAGGGTCTTGTTAACCCCATTTATTCGCAGGTTTATTTTACTTTTTGCTTTCACGTCTGTTAATTAATAATCAATTTTGTACAGGATTTATAACCCGTTCTCTCCACAGGAATGATTTAAGATATTTCCCCTTGACTGTATTCCCCCATCTATTATGGCACTTGCTCCCGACACCAAGTGCATTTTCCGCAAGCTTCGTAAGCTTAAGGAAAAGAACACCCGTTACATGTCACATCTTGATAACTACCGTTTTTATCGTTTGTCCCGTATCATTCCCAAAGGCCTACAGATCAAGTGTACCCCTTCCTTTGGGGACCTTGACCCATCCTTTTTGAAGAAATGGAACAAGACACTCACTAATACGTCTTTCCGTTTGATCAAGTTGCTGGAAAATCAATGCCAACAATTCATTGATAATCAGTTACTTGAGATAACAAACACCGAGTCTCAACTCCAGGAGTCATGCTCTATTGAAGAGTTTGAACAGTTACAAGATACCATACTATGTAACGTCAAACACTTAAGGTCCACCCTAATGGACAAACAGAACAAGAAACGTATGAATGTCCTGGCTAACCATAAGAAACACACCCATAGACGTTTCCACAGTAAGAGAGCCACCATTGCTCCTCCTACTGTTAGGTTGCCAGAGACCAATACTGTAGTTAACCTGTCTGACATGGTCCTTACTGACCCACAGGTTAAACTCCTCTCAAGGGGTATTAAGTTTTGCCCCACACCCAGAGAGCCTAACCAACTTCTTTTCCAACAGGACATGGCCCAATTCAATCGTAGGTTACGCCTACGTGAATACTTTCATGTAGAGCCCTCCATGGATGACGAGTCATCTGTGGAGACCCAACCTATTCCCCGCAACCGCTTCAGGGAAAAGAGTACTTGGGTACCCCCTAAGAACCGAGATGTGTCTCTAGAGACATACATCAATTCGGTTAACTCCGAGGTTCTTAAGGCCCCCAGTACCCCCTACTCCCAACAACCTCCCCCAAGATGAGCGTCACGCCCTTACACAACTCCGCCAATCACCAGACATAGTGATTAAACGGGCTGACAAGGGGTCCGCAGTTGTAGTCATGAACACACATGACTACATTGCTGAGGGCCTTAGACAGCTCAGTAACACTGATCATTACATTGAATGTGCTTCTGATCCCACTGAATCTTTCTCCCAAGATATCAGTGACACCCTTGAAGTATGAGTAGGTATGGACTCAAAGAGAGATGTAGACAATGAATATTGTTGATTCTTCTGGCAACACGAAGGCTGCTTTTAATATTATCACATCAGCCCAAAAGCAAGAGTGGAGGTTAAAACAACATATACCTCCGCCCATAACATAGACCCAATACATATTACAACATCCCCCCCCCTTTTACAAAGTACAATTACAAGTTTGACTGATGAGCAACATGTAGGCAATGTGGAATTTACTGTGAAGATATGAACCTTGTGGCAAAATTGTAAATTGAAGTAGAGAGTACCTTTCAACTGGCAAAACGTTTGTAACTCAGCAAAACAGTTGTAACACTAGAACGATTCTCAAAACATTAATAAAACGAATTAATAAGGCAAACTTTCTCTACACTTCAACCTGAAATACTCAAGTGATTAGCAATATCCGTAATCATAACAACTTTAACAACTTGACATTGGTGATAATCAATAAAATCAGAATTTTATATTCTAACAGGAGAGGACATAAATATGATTCAGTGGTTATATCTGTCTGGTCTTCTTATTATACGACCTGATCGTGTTTTGTTTGTCATGTTCTGCTGTGTATCTGTTTGTTTGTTGTTTTCCACATTCTGACTTGTTTGAGCTTTCTGATCTTGTTTCTTCTGTGTCTTTGTTTGTTCATTTGACTGTGTTTTGGTAGGTGTAACAGAAGGTAGATCATCATCAAATCTGACACGTTTTGGTGTGACCATTTGAGGTGTTGGGAGCGGCATCTCTCTAAGATGTGATCGATTGCGTCGCAATTTGTTGCCGTTGGGAGTTTTGACTTCGTATGATCTTGGTTCCTTGCAGACATTTGTGATTTCTCCTGGAATCCAGGTGTTACTGGGGTTGTCGAGGATTCTCACTTTTTGACCAATATAGAGTGGAGGAAGCTCCTTCCCAGTGTGTTTGATATCATGATCGTTTTTCATTTTCAGACGTCTTGTCTCCAGCTGTTCTCTAATGTCTTCGGATTTCTGGATGTTGACGTGTGGTTGGTTACTTGGCAAGGTGGTGCAGATCGGTCTACCAAACATCATTTCAGCCGGGGATGGGAGCTTACTATCGATTGGGGTAGCTCGGAGGTTGAGAAGAGCTATATCGATGTTCTTTCCAGAAGCTTTGCACTTCTTGATCAAAGACTTGACTGTCCTAACTGAACGCTCCACTAGACCGTTTGAGCGAGGGTACCTTGGGGATGAGGTGACGTGCTGTATTCCCCATGAGGTGCACATATCTGCGTACTGTTTCCCTGCATATTGTGGACCGTTGTCCGACATCACCACAGCAGGTGCACCTAGCATGCTGAATGTGCGTGAAGTCAGATTGGCTATAGCTGTACTTGTTGTGGAGTTTAGCTTGTGAACAACCGGGTACTTCGAGTGGTAGTCCACAATTAGTAGATAATCGGCTCTATCAATCTGGAAAAGATCTGTGCCAAGTTTCGTCCATGGCATAGACGGTATGTCGTGAGGCTGCAGTGGCTCATTCTGCTGTTTGGGTTGTGTCTCTTGGCAGAAGGTACATGTCTTCACGATGTCTTCTATGTGTCGATTGATATTCGGCCAGTATACCGACTCTTTGGCGAGACGTCTGGTCTTGTCTATACCCATGTGACCTGCGTGTAGCTGCTCCAGGATGTCTGTGCGGAGTGAGTCTGGTATGATGACTTGTCTTCCTTTGAAGATAATACCGCATGATATGCCTAATTCATCTCGGTATGCCCAATAGGGTCGGAGATCGTGAGGTAGTTCTTGGATTGTGTCTGGCCACCCAGTGTAGATCACCTGGCATAGTGTACTTAAAACTGGATCTCGAATGGTTTCAGTCTTAAGTTGATCTTGCTTTGTTTGTCCAAAGTGGACAAGATCTATGTGTTGGATGTCCAGGCCATCTGCAACGTACATACAGCCAACAAGGCGATCGAGAGGTATGTCATCATTCTTTTTGGGATTGGGCAATCTGCTTAGAGCATCAGACAAGATCATTGTGCTTCCTGGCTTGTATATTCTGTCAAAGTTGTAACCTTGGACTTTAATTAGCAGACGTTGCAGTCGGGGTGGTGCACTTGCCAGTGGTTTCTTCCAGATCATTTCAAGCGGCTTGTGGTCAGTGTGGACGGTGAACTCCTTTCCAAAAAGGTAGTTGTGGAACCTCAGTATTCCGAATACTAGGGCCAGGGTCTCTCTTTCTATGTTGGAGTAGTTCTTCTGTGCAGGGGATAGACTTTTTGAAGCAAACGCAACCGGCTTGTTGTTTTGTAGCAGACATGCTCCTAGACCCTTCTGAGACGCATCAACTTCAAGCACAGTGTGTATCTCAGGATTATAGTATTGCAGGCATGCTTCTGTAGTGATAGAATGTTTCAAGGCATCAAATTCTGCTTGATGGTCATCCTGCCAGATGAAGGGTACACTCTTCTTGAGGAGGGCTCTGATGTTATCTGCTTTATCGGCCAAGTTGGGAATGTATGGAGAGACATACGTGATGATTCCCATGAACCTTTGCAAGTCTTCTTTGTCCTGTGGTGTTGGCATCTCGTGGATGTCCTCAATTCTGCTTTTATCCGGTCGTATGCCGGTATCAGAATACATCAAACCGAAAAAGTTAATTTCCTTGGTTTTGATGCTGCACTTAGAGCTATTGAACACCAATCCTTCCCGCTTGGCTGTTTCGAATAATTTGATGAGGTTGGCATCGTGTTCTTCCTCAGTTCTGCCATATACGGCAATGTCGTCGGCTATTCCAACACACCCTGGTACCTGCTCGATTATGTTATCCATACATTATTGAAAGATGTCTTGACTGATGGAGAGACCAAATGGGAGGCATTGGAAGCAATATCTTCAGAATGGCGTTCTGAAAGTGGTTAGCTCCTGTGACTTTTCTTCCAGATGAACTGCCCAGTATCCAGCCTTGGCATCCAGCTTGGAAAAATATTGTGCACATGAGAATGCTGGGTTTAATTCTTCCACTGTCGGTATTTTGTGGGGGCATCTCTTCAGGCTTTGGTTGAGGCGCTTTGGGTCTAGGCACACCCTTAGTGATCCATTTTGTTTCACGCTAGTCGTCAGTGAACTGCACCAATCAGTATGATGTGTGACCTTTCTGATTACCCCTTGCTGTTCCATCTGGTCTAGCTCAGCCTTTAGCTTCGGCTTCAGATGTACACTGCATTTTCTCGGCGCATCAATGCTTGGTTCAGCACCCTCTTTCAGAAGAATTTTGGCTTTGGCTTTGAAGTTTCCTATGGTGTCAAACTGTTCAGGGTAGAGTCTCTTGAGGTCATCGACGGATGTAATTTTGACTCTTAATGAGAGACGGTGGTCGTCTGTGCTCGTTTGATTTGTTGGTTGTACTGTTTTGGGTTGGTCCAATCCTTGACGGGATGTTTCAGCTGAGTGGATGGTTACCACTTCGAGGTCACAGCAAATGGGAAGTCCAGCGATGACTGGTCCAGATACATCTACGACGTAGAATCTATTCGTGCTCCATCGTGGAGTCTTGTATCGGCACATTATATCAATACAACCAAGACATGGTATCTCTGTGTTGTTGTATGCTGTCAGCTTTACTTTGACTGGCGTAACAAAAGACTTCCATCGGTTGCTGTACATTTGCTTGATGGTCCGGAGTGGAAGTGTGTTTCCACCAGCCCCAGTGTCAACTTTTATCCGCAACTTATGTGTGTCGTTGAGATCTGGACAGATGATGTCAATCGTTGTGTACACCTCATTTTTGTTGTTGTAGGTGACTGAATTCATGCAGAGGTTAGACACTGTGACTCCATGGAATACTGTCTCAACTTCCTCTTCTTCCTCTTCTTCGGTGTAATCTGTAGAATGGATCGGCCTTTGCTCATTCGCTGTGTCATTCTTAGGGTGCTGTCGACCCTTAGATCTCCATTGTCGAGGCTCGTTGTCTTTCGTGGAGTTGCGTCTAGGCTTGTATCTGTTTGGGGATTCGTTGCGACGACCCTTGTTTTTTTCTCTCGACTTTCTGCAGCATTTGGCCCAGTGGCCCTTCGACCCGCAAGATTTGCATTTGTCTTGGTATGCTGGGCATCGTTTTGGTTGGTGGGATAGTCCGCAGTTGCCACATGTTCTTTGACTTCTGAGTGCGTTGATGGATGCACTCGTGTCCATTGTCTGCAGGCTACCTTCTCCCAGCTGTAATGGCCTCATATTTTCGGCCTTCCTGCAGCATGTCTTCTAAGCTGTATCCAACAGCCTTGTCGAGGTTCCTTCTGGAAGGGGTCTGATGTAGTTGACGCGATAACGAGCTCGATGATTCGCTCAGTGCATTCTTCGGCGTTGAAGTTACACTCGTGTGCCTTTGTTCTACACCTGTTGACGAACTCATCGAGGGCTTCATCTTCCCATTGGCGATACCGCATCAACTCCAGTCTGTGGATCCTGAAGTTGACCCGGATGTTTAACTGTCTCTCGAAGAGATCCCAAAGTTTGTCTGGGTCCAGTTGTTCTTCTGGGGTTAGGCTAGAAGAATTGATTTTCTTTAACCCCTCCCTGCCAACCGCAATCTGGATCTTGATGGCAGATTTTTGAGGGTCTGTTATGCCCTGATCCATCAGGCATAACTCCATCCTCTGCCTGAAAATTTTAAATTCATCAGAAATATCACTAGCAGTCCAATTCACTTCTGGAAATTTAGCCATGGTAAACTTCAACAAAATGCAGTACAATTTGAAACAAAATATCAATAAAGATAATTATGTTATATCATATGCAGTATTAATTGTGATAATACGTGACTTAGTTTTAAATTATCATACAATTAGACAATGCAATATATGTATTGTTAAGTAGAGTTCAATACCTTTACAGTTCTGAGATCAGATTGTTGAGTTATAATGTTCTCAGCTTTTCCGTTCGGTTCGCGTGCGTCCAATGTGGGCGGTTATGTGTTCAAATAACACAATCAAAGTTTATTGTTTGATGCACAGTTCCGGCTGTCACCGCGCATTAATTCTTGACGAGTGATGCGTCGTTGCTTTCCGAATTTCCAGGTCAGTCCACTGACTTTTAGGTTTTGGCGCTCTGTCCCAGGGCGCAGTGATACGGTCAAAGGTCAACTCGGAGAAAAACGTACGTGGATCATAGAGCTATATAAAAGAACTAGAGGGCGCACTGGCCATTGGCATCAACGCTACCGCTGTGCGCACACGGAGCACCGTCGGGCATGGTGAGACCGGGCAAACAGCGCGGAAAGTACCCGGATGTTATAACGCTAGGTATACACAAAACGTAAACAAAACAAATTGACGGGCGAAGTTCCCGATCTGTGCGATTGATTCTGAACGGAAAATTTATAGTTTTTGACCAGGCTTTTACTGAAAGGATATTTACAATACCTTTGTGAAGAGAAATAGATAATCCACAGAACAGATTGAAGAGGTTGATCAGGGAAAGTCCAGTTACTGGCCGTAAAACAAGATGTTTTTTGTAAGTTGATGTCTCTAACCGCTCGGTAAACAGTATTCCATGGTCACGGTGATGCAGGACAGTTCTTCTGAACAGCGGCAAGCCACTGATTTTCTTGACAAGTTGTGTGCCGTGATCGTCTGCCTCTGTCAGGTCTTGGAAATGCTCTTCTAGATCGTCGAAAACCGAGCCGCAAACTCTTGTTTAGGTCATGCTGGGCGGACTTTATGAGGGCTGGGGACGTTCTTCCCGGATAAGTAGTAGTCAGTGTGCAAATAAAAACAACAAAATACATTGTTTCGGCGTTTAGCCTTTGTAGTGTCGTACCCAAAACTTGGAATTTTTAGGATCCAACTTGCAAGTTACAAACAGGGTCACAAGAGAGGGCTTAAGGATACGAAATCTAGGACTGAATACATCCAATAACATTTGCTCTACCAAAATCCAAATGAACTTTGGCGACGAAAAGAATTTGGTTGTAGGGTTAGAAGAAAAAACTACATTTACGGGAATGTGATAACCACAACTACATGTATACTTTTTGTTTAGGCCTACATGTAAAAGTCAAATTTTGTGAACTTTCTTGAAGAGACTTTAAATCTTACCCACCCGGTGGTAAACATGTACATGTACATCCTTTGGGCTTATCAATTAGCACCCTGACATCCCGTTGAAGGGACTCGATATTGCAAGAAAACGAAAGCATAACACAACAAACGCTATGGAATTCATATTTCCAATTATTTAATTAGGTTAAATAACAAACCTTATTCAAACATAAACAAAATGTTATATGAAAGTTAATTAAAATAAAACTTGGTAAATCCAACAGAAAAAAACCTGTTCTTATATGTAAATCAACAACATGCAACACAAACTTTCCACTTGTTCAAATCTGAAGACTGGTCCCTGCATTCAACTAAAAATTTGAAATAATTCAATGTGTTCGCAGATAATATATTGTACAGATGTACATCAACCATTGAAAGCCTGGACCCAAAGAAAAAAAAGAGTATTCCTGCCCCCCCCAAAAAAAATTTTTTTTTAATTATGATAATAATGACAAACTACACACAATGTCATTTGTGCACAAATAGAGAATTTACACGAACTTGCCATGTACACACTGTATCTAACATTCCACCAAGTTTCAAATTAATCGCATAATTTCTTCGGGAGATATACGATTTCAAAAAATGCACCTTTAATGCCACGTCTCGTGACCTCTGGTACCGACATCACGTGACCTCTGGTGACGTCATCGATCTGAAACTTCACACATAATGACGGCTGCCAGCAATCAACATGTGTACATTTTGAGGCGATTACACAAAACTTCGCCACTGAGTTTTCAACCTGTCGCTAGAGTTGCACTTTGTGACGTCATTGATATTTGTTTTTAACTGCTCACATTTGCCAGGCACTAACATCGTTGAAAGCCACTTCATAACTTTTGCCACTTTTAGATGAGAGGTCACGCACACGAAATAAAATGAAGACCTAATTTATCCCTACCCAATCCTGCAAACAAAAACCTACGGTCTCTTGTGGCTGATTTGTTACAGATTTTCAAATATTTAAAATAAAACACCTTTAAGATGATGTCACACGACAGGTGATGATGTCATAATGACAGTCTTGTGGGAGATGTAAATACTGTCTAACAAAATCATACCCTGGGCACTATAGACATGTAGTGTGACGCGAACTGCTTGATTTCCTCAGAGAACATGTGACCATGTTTGTCTTTCTCCATTTACTTCAGCTCATTTTCAATCAGCGTAAATGTATTCAGTACGAAGTTCAGCTTCAACAGCTCCAACTGTCCCTGGTTTATCATGTTTTGATCTTTGCATACATGTGCTCTTCTGCAACATTAACAGTTTTTAATGGAGGAGATTGTGAGCCAGGATCCGCTGTCATCATTTTTCTTCTAGGTGGAGGCCTCTTACTCGCTTGCTTCTGTTGTTTATGTGGTGGGTAAGCTGGAAAGATGGAGGGTACAGCAGACTCCTGATTCTATGTTGAATATTTTCTCGGTCATCTCTGGGATGATTACCTGTAAATGGTTGTTTATAACATATTTTATAGGTTTTGAAATAATATAGCAAATTCTTGCTTTCAATTGATTTATTTTTGTAAATCACAGTAGGAATGGCCAACAACACTTCTGTAGGGTCATTCCGTGTCAATTCAACCTTTGTAACATGACCATCAAATCACGCTTTTTAACCTGATCAACATTCTGATGTGGTTCTTGGACTCCCTAAAGAAACTCCAAGAACTTTTGACTAACCAGCATGACCTGCCGCATTCGAACATCCATATCTCCGAAAGCGAATCAGAAATACACTTAAAGACACTGGACACTATAAAGACTAGTCTTCACACTTGGTGTATCTCAACGTATGCATAAAATAACAAACCTGTGAAAATTTGAGCTCAATCGGTCGTCGAAGTTGCGAGATATTAATGAAAAGAAAAAAACACCCTTGTCGCACCCTGGTCACACGAAGTTGTGTGCTTTCATATGCTTGATTTCTTGACCTCAAATTCAAAATCTGAGGTCTCAAAATCAAATTCGTGGAATTGGTGGAAAATTACTTCTGTCTCGCAAACTACGTCCCTTCAGGGGATCTGTTTCTCACAGTGTTTTATACTATCAACTCTCCCCATTACTCGTAATCAAGAAAAGTTTTATGCTAATATATAATTTGAGTAATATTACCTATAGTGTACACTGCTTTTAAAGCTCTTGAAATAGCCTTCATTTGTTAAAACAAAACCACAATTGTAACATGTGTTCTTTTTCGTTGTAATATTTTAGTCTCGGGATAGTCAGATTCCAAAGCATGTTAAGTTGACACGGAATGACCCTGTAAATTAAATAAGTACAAGTAAATACAAACCTCTCATGTAGTCATCCTTCTTGAAGTGCTCGCTGCACAACCTGATTGCCGTCACCCACTTTAGTGAGTATAGCCTGCTTTCCAAGAGGAAATCTGAATTAAAAAGAAAATCCCACAATAAATTAACCATGTTTTAATGAAGGCATCTTATAATCCTGGGATAGATTGCATCTTACTGCAGGCATGAATTCCATAAACCCCTTTTGTGATTGGACATACAAATTTTGTGCTAAAAAACTAGTTGTCATTGATGAAATGGAATAATTTAAGTCAGATCCTGAGATTGCAGATAGGTTTTTGGTCTAGAAAACGCTATTCAATTAAATTTGACAAAATCCTTTTTCAACAGTAACAGTACACTCGGGAGAGCTTTCTTGTTTTATTTTATTTGTATGATGAGTATATGAACTCGGATAAATAAAAACGACCAACCAAGGCAGGATTTGTCAACATAATTTGTCTATAGTCCTCCCCATATGCATGCATGGCCATGATTTCTGTGCTAAGGATCTACATGTTTATCTGTTTCTGTACAACATTGTTCAGCACTTCAGAATTGATTTGAATAGAACTTGCCACTGCTTGCCATCAACAATTAAACTTAGCCCAAAACGTTAAAAATGTACCACATAGTTTATAACTCTAGTGAAAATATGTCATGTTTAACAATGGAGGAAGGACCCATCATCCGTGAACTTAACAAGAAAGTTACATAGTCATGATATTGACAGGCCTAGTAAGTAGTAGTACATTTTCATTACGGCAATTCTGTCCAGTTTTCGGACACGGGGAAAAAAACGTTCATATTTTATTCTTATAATATTAATTAGTGTGAAAAGTACCTTGAAATACTCACTTATTAAATGAGACAACACCTCCCATGACTCGACGGTTGGTGCAGTCATAAGCTGCACAACTTTCAGGCATTTTACTAACGATTTGTTAGACTGTGCGGGAAAAATTAGTGGCTTTCCTACGTTCAATCAATGGTTTCATGCACAACAGATACGGGCAAAACACACGTGATTGAATTTTATGCCCGGTTTGCATTGTGGGATATATATGGATCAAATTTGGATACCAGCAAGACCACAATGCACCTAATTCCAAGCTTTACGCGCGCGCCCCGGTATGAGACCTTTTCGCAAATACTGGGGCGCGCGCGTAAAGCTTGGAATTAGGTGCATTGTGGTCTTGCTGGTATCAAAATTGATCCATATCTATCCCACAATGCACCTCATTTAACAGTCTGCGCTTGCGCATTGGTATTTGCGATAAGGTCTATACAGCCGAGTGCGCCCTCTAGGTCTTATTATTATAGCTCTATGACGTGATGTAGTGGACGTTGCCTGTACGGAACTATATTTATGCAAAAAATAGTTAATGGCCTGACGTTTCGACCCTAGCAGAGTCTTTCTCGAAGGCTCTGCTAGGGTCGAAACGTCAGGCCATTAACTATTTTTTGCATTTATACTCTCGGTCCATTTGGTTGGTAAGTTGTTTGCAACAGCTAATTCTATTTTCTGAACTATATTTATAGTACACAGTCATTAGATGAAAAGTAGTGCGGACAGAATTATATAAACCGTTCGGCAGCTACACAAAATACTAATTTAAATCGTGAAATGATAAATTTTTTTTGTCACAAAATGCGTAGCATAAAAATTGTCAAATTTCTCTGTACCGTTACTATCCGCACTGTATACTATTTTGTTTCACTTTCCGAGGTTGGATGGCAAATTGACGAACTCTGTAGTCTGTGGTCCCGGCGTTGTCTCCGGACGGCTGTCGATCGGTCAGATGGTCGGGGCCGGCTAGGGGGTAGGCTCGAAGAATCACCGTTGCTCACAAGGGGGGAAATCTCAGTCCTTGTCAGCAATGTTGGGGGCTGTCGGGCTCTGGGAGGATGGACTAAAGTTGGTCGATCTCACTCAATATTATGAGGCACTTTATCGGCAGTCCACACGTTGATTTCTTTGGTGTGTGGTTTTTGAAGATTTCGGACTGATGATGTCGCAGAAAACTTTTGGTTTTAATGTCCGAGGTTGCAAAGGCAATACTGTTCGCAATTCGATACGTGGGGGTTATTAGGCTCACCGGCTCCACGGTTTAGACGTACATGTACATGTACGCGCACTCACGGCGAATAGCACTGAAGCAGGCGCTGTTTAGCACACTGTGTTGATATCTTGTGTGAGTGCACTGAACAGTTTGTACGTTGCTTACGGTATGCGTTGGGCTATGGCTAGCCGTGTCGTGGGCTTTGTGTGTGACTGAGCCTCAGTAATGCAATGTTATTTATCACATTCGAAGAATTCTAGGCGTTGTTTCCATGAATGTTGTATCCAGTTCGTTTCTACACCGCTGCCACCATGAAGTATAGGTATGGACTCAAAGAGAGATGTAGACAATGAATATTGTTGATTCTTCTGGCAACACGAAGGCTGCTTTTAATATTATCACATCAGCCCAAAAGCAAGAGTGGAGGTTAAAACAACATATACCTCCGCCCATAACATAGACCCAATACATATTACAACAACCCTGGTTAAGATTTATAATGCCAATGATATTGAGAAAGATACATTTAACTATCTCCTCCCACATCACCCCCGTACAGCAAGGTTTTACCTTCTACCTAAGATACACAAGCCCAATAACCCGGGCAGACCTATTGTATCTGGGAATGGTCGCCCCATAGAGCGCATTTCTGAGTTTGTCGATAGCTTCCTCAAACCCTTAGTCTGCCGTATTCCTTCCTTCATCAAGGATACCAAAGACTTTCTCCACAAACTAGATGAGGTCAAGCACCAAATACCTGACTCTGCTATTTTGGTTACTTTTGATGTTTCATCACTGTATACTAACATACCCCATCATGAAGGCATGAGTGCATGTGTCTCTGCCCTCAATGCTAGTAATCAGTCCCGCCCCTCAGTGAGTCATATTAAGGAACTCATGAGCCACATTCTAATGAAGAATAATTTCACGCTTTCTGACAGGCATTTTCTACAGGTACAGGGTACTGCCATGGGTACCAAAATGGCACCCTCGTATGCTAACCTATTCATGTCTCAGTTGGAGGACAGACTCCTGTCATCCGCTAGTCTAGGTTCCTAGACCATTAGTGTTGCGTGGTCACACACAACCAACGTTCCGATTATGCACGGCAAAAACTGTACACGCTTGTAATGAACGAACGCTAGCGGGCGCTCTGTTTCTCTGATTTCCGGATCTCCCCAGCACAGGAAATCAGAGAAACAGAGCGCCCGCTAGCGTTCGTTCATTACAAGCGTGTACAGTTTTTGCCGTGCATAATCGGAACGTTGGTTGTGTGTGACCACGCAACACCAATGGTCTAGGAACCTAGACTAGTCATCCGCCCCCAACCGACCACTAGTTTGGTGGAGATTTATTGATGATTTTCTCCATCTGGTGTGGTGACCAAGACAGCTTGGATGAGTTTATTGACCATATCAACTCATTTCACCCCACCATAAAGTTCACTACCGAACAATCTCTCTCACCAGTGTGAACTTTCTAGATGTGACAATAACCAAGTCTCCTAATGGCCTTGCACAGATGTTTACAGTAAACCCACCGACACCCACCAGTACCTTCTCTCCAATAGCTGTCACCCTAGTCACTGTAAGAAGGCAATTGCTTACAGTCAGGCCTTACGTATCAGGCGTATCTGTTCCACAGATACCCTGTACAAGAGGCGCTCATCAGAGCTAAGGAAACACCTTGTATCTAGGGGACACAGCGAACGTAGGGTCCAACTTGCTATCAACAGGGCTCTCAACGTACCTCGTCATACTCTGTTGACTAACACGGGAGCTAATAAAGCTCCTACCAATAGAGTTGCTTTGGTCACCACCTTCCACCCCAAACTACCCAAACTTCCCTCAATTCTCAATAATAACATGCCTATACTTCACTCCTCCAGCAGGTTACACTCAGCAATCACTGAGGTTCCCATGGTTGCATTCCGCCGCCCTAAGAACTTGGTGACATACTAGTCAGGGCCAAACTTCCCCCAGGTACAGTCCAAATACAACCCCCGACAGATATACTGGGCTGTCACAAATGTACCCGTTCCAAATGCAAAACGTGTCTGCACATTAAGCCCTCACTTAAGGTGAAGAGTCATACCACTGGCTCTTCATACAACATCAAGACCGACTCTGAATGCAGCACGTCTAATGTAGTCTATGTCATATCATGTAAGAGATGTGGGCTACAATATGTGGGAGAGACTAAGACCAAACTTAGTCTTCGCTTTGCGAATCATGTCTCTTCCATAAAGACTAAGAAACCGTACCCAGTCTCTATCCACTTCAACAGCCCCAATCATAGTGTCATTGATGTTGAACTTCTGGTGATTGAAGCTTGCAATGGTGATGACACACACCGCAAGAATAGAGAATCACACTGGATTCACCAACTCAAGACAGTCAAACCCTTTGGACTTAACATAAACACTGGTGTTAAATAACTTCTCATTACCCTCCACTTCACTTCTGCCTAAGAACTTATATGTTGTATATATTCTGTACATTAGTATAAATTAACCTAGTTTAAAGTTGTTTTTATAAATTCATCACTGTAACTATCTGATGTAAGTAACCCCCCCCCCCTTTTTCCCACAGGTCCCTCATACCTATTTTTGAAATCATCATACCTTTGATCTTGCTATTCTTATTAATTGACCATTGTTAGTTGCATCATGATGCAACTTGCTCTCTAATCCTACCCTTTCATGTCTCCCTGCATTGTTGTCGAACAATACATTTACCACTTTTATGGTCCAGTAACCCTTCCTTTCATTCTAAACATCCTTTGTCCTCGCCACTTCACTCCTATTGGTTCATAGCCACCAATATTGTTTCTGAAATAGAAACTTTGATTGGCTGTTATTTTCCCGCTTCTTTCTGGATCCTTTCCTTAATCCCTTTCCCCCTCCCTTTTTCTATAAATGGATATGTATTTGTTTGTACTTGTTTTATGCCTCTGAAGAAGGTCCGGATTGGATCGAAAGCTTAGGCCATCTACCCTATTCATTATAGGAGCAAACCCATATATAAAGGAGCAAACCCGTATATATAGGAGCAAAACCATATTATAAGAGCAAACCAATATATTTAAGAGCAAAATTATAAATATTGTAACGAGTTTTCGCGGTCTAAAGGACTTGTTGGTTTTTACTTGGGACGAGAATTAAACATTAACACACAGACAGGAACGGCACATGAGACAGGCAAACGAATAAATAATAATTGTGACACGGGAAACTGTTGAATTCTATTGATTCGGCTCTGATTCTCTGGTTCTCTTCTCAGTCATCATAATAAATCAACTTCATGTACTGACATAATAAATCTGCTACTTAATTTGTGGGGAGTAACTTCTCAAAACGTCTGACTTCTATCAGATCCAAAACAGCACTGACTTCAACATCCAGAACACGTGGGAATCCAAGCACACAATCCCAAGATTTGGCGCGCAACTTGCCTGGATTCCCAGGTACTCCGGATGTCTGCGGTCAGCGCTGCTCGTGACTCGCCCGAACTTTGGGTGACCTCCAGTCACCTTACTCAACGCTACACGAGCACGCCACCATGTGGCCATGCTCGTTACAATATATAATGATCAAAACAAATATATAGAAGACCACCGAAAATATATAAAGGATCAACGTCAAATATATATAAAGGACCAAAAACCTCAAATATAAATAGACCTTTTCGCAAATACCGGGGCGCGCGCGTAAAGCTAGGAATTAGGTGCATTGTGGTCTTGCTGGTATCCAAATTTGATCCATATATATCCCACAATGCACCTCATTCAACAGTCTGCGCGTGCGCATTGAAATTTGCGATAAGGTCTATGACAAACACAAATGTATTTAACAGCGCCCTCTATATTGGACGTAGTTTCATATATGAGACATATGTGCACCCATATAAGATATAAAAGTCTCATAGGACGTCAAATCACCGAGCCGTAAATTCAGCCTTTGTCTGGCACTTGGTAATCATTGCGCACGTTTCGCTGGGAATGGGAAAGGGAGAGGGGGACCAACACGTCGCGACGGCGTGACTTTAATTGTAATTAATTTGTTTAATATAATTGAATGAGATTTTTGATTTATTTTGCACGGCATACTAGCTTCTGAATACTCAATAAAATACCATCCTGGCCATCACATTAGGGTTTTTATAATTTCCTGTGCCCTTACTGTTTTTCTTGCTTTACTTTTGTACATGTACTTATATTATCTATTTGACATACTATCTGCTTGTATTTGTAATTGTTTAATGGCCAAATAAAGAATAAGAATAAGAATAAGAACCAATGAAAACATATGACGTCGCTCCAATGTCGTCCATACATTAGCAAAGTAAATGGCGGACTATCTCTCGTCTTCAAGTTCCTTTTAAAGTGCTGCTTCAGAAAATTTGAAGATTACCGCACAGCGGCGTAAACCAAAACTTTTAATATTTCGAACACACGGTGTAAAACGGTTGGATAGTTGATTTATAGTTTTTGATTGTGAACAATTTTCCTGTTATCCTAATTTGTTTTTACACTATAGTATCCTGGAGATAGTATTGAAGAGAGGAATCGCTGTCGGTGTACGTGAAGCATGCACACTGCTGATCAGATCGGATCGGCTGCCCATTTCCAGCTAGCCCGAGGAGTGCTAGCGTCGGCCAGTCACGCCGTCGCGACGTGTCGGTCCCCCTCTCCCTTTCCCATTCCCAGCGAAACGTGCGCAATGATTACCAAGTGTCAGACAAAGGCTGAATTTACGGCGCGATGATTTTCGTTCCCGATTTTAACCTTTGACGGCTGTTGACGTCCTTTATATTAGTCTTTATGTCTTATAATGGGTGCACATGTCTTATTTGTGTTTGTCATTTATATTTGAGGTTTTTGGTCCTTTATATATTGCCGTTGATCCTTTATATATTTTCGGTGGTCTTCTATATATTTGTTTTGATCATTATATATTTATTATTTTGCTCTTAAATATATTGGTTTGCTCTTATCATAGAGTAAGGACAGAGATGGTTTTGCTCCTGTATATACGGGTTTGCTCCTTTATATATGGGGTTGCTCCTATATATTTATTATGGGTTTGCTCTTCTATATATGGGTTTGCTCTTATATATATGGGTTTGCTCCTATATATATATGGTTTTGCTCCAATATATATGGTTTTGCTCTTATTATATGGGTTTGCTCTTATACATATAGTTTTGTTCTTATATATTATGGGTTTGCTCATTTAGTCATAAACGGCCCCTCATACAAAACACACGTCCGCACGTTGTGTGCGTGTGTGCGTGGTAGTATGTATACAGTACATGCATACGGTATAATACTTGCTTGGTAATGTTGGTGTAGAATTTGTGCGTATCTTTATGAGAGGTCAAAGGTCAATCCACACGCCGGTGTTTGGCCGGTCTCTGGCGCCCCTCACGAGCCTCGAAGATCGTATACCACTGGGAACGAGGTTGATGGGAAACCCAACAATTTTGGGCATGCGCAGTTTGTCGTTGGTTACCATGACTACACAGTGAGCTTGAGCCCCGTTTCGCTGCCCGAAGTTAAGTGCAAATATAATTTATAATAGGAGGAGCGAGGTCTTTTCTCTGCATGTCATCATCCTTACTACAACCACCGGCTTTCAGCCTACACTAGAGCTAGAGCAGACGAACGTTCTACTTGTATTATCCGCATGACTACATGACTACATATAACATAGGCCTGCCTACCGTGCATGTAGGCCTAAGCAAAGTAGTAGTAAGTAGGTGGTAGTTAATAAAAGTTTACTCGTGAAGTTGTGACGACGTTGTCATGTAGGTGACAATAATCACAATATTACAGTATAAATAAGTCAAGAAGAACACAAGGCTCAACAAGCGAAGTGTATTGGCTGCCCTTCCCCTGGTTGATTCCTTTAAAAAAGAGCAGTCAACATGAGCAGCAGATTAAGCACAAAACCATCAAGAAAGGACAGACCAAGATCAAGTGGTAAGTTTCTGCAAGTTCCCCTCTCAAGACACTACACATTGTCAAAGACCAGTGTTCTCACTTGTTTTGGTATATCCCATCATAAGCATAAAATAACAAACCTGTGAAAATTTGGATTCAATTGGTCGTCGAAGTTACAAGAAAATTATGAAAGAAAAAACACTGACACTCTTGTTGGACGAATTTGTGTGCTTTCTTCAAAGAATAAAAGACTTCTACTATTTTAGGCCGGTAGGGCCTATTAATTTTATTATTTTTTATATAACACCCCTTACCAATATTCTGCCTTTTCATTGGTGAGCGCGTCACATGATATGTCAATTAGTTTCACTAGACGACGGCTGTGTGGTAGCGGTCCTACTACTTGCCGTCAACTCGCCGCCTTGCCGTCAACTCATTTTCGTGCCGTCAACTCATTAAATTTACATGAAAAATTTATAAATGGGACACGGAAGTGTTAAGTCTGGGCTAAACTACATTTTTCTCATGGTTTTCGGTAAAAATTCATTCACAAAAACGACTTGGTGTTGATAGAAAAAAAGTACCAATCATTGACATCTTGGGCCAAGACTAATCAATGTGAAAAAGCAAGATGGCGGCTGACGGTTTTGCTGTTTTGAGATAATTTTTTCCCATATAAACTGATGCACTACCGGGTCCTACTACTTGCCGTCAACTCGCCGTCAACTCCTCCAATATGCATTTAAAACCCACAAAAGAAGCATAGAACTGTAAAGTATCAGCTCAAAGAGAATTCGCGAAAGTTTTAGGTCATATTTTGGAATAAAAATTGAGTTTTTTTCTCGTCGGCCGCCATCTTGCTTTTTCACATTGATTAGTCTTGGCCCAAGATGTCAATGATTGGTACTTTTTTTTTTTATCAACACAAAGTCGTTTTTGTGAATGAATTTTTACCGAAAACCATGAGAAATATGTAGTTTAGCCCAGACTTAACACTTCCGTGCCCCTTTTATAGATTTTTCATGTAAATTTAATGAGTTGACGGCACGAAAATGAGTTGACGGCGAGTTGACGGCAAGTCGGCGAGTTGACGGCAAGTAGTAGGACTGGTTTATATTATTATTTATATTTTTATTGACCAAACCAACAGCGGACGAGCCGCTAATTACAGGAAAGGATAAAAGACAATTAGAAATATTCACATAGCGTATATAAAAACAACCTGATATGTACAAAGTTAACAATTAAAATAGAATCATCTTAGCAAAGAAAATTAAAGTATACATTGAAGATTAAATAAAACAAAATAGGGAACAGACCACCATGAACGACTGTGAAAATATATTTTAAATAAATTTTCAAAGCAAAAGCCTACATTAAATTACAAAATAGAATAAACAACAAAAGACAAGGGAAATAAATTTAAAATCAAATAAAATATAAACAATAATTTAAACAAATCGATGTAAACAATACCGAATAAAATAAAACAAAACACTGTAAATACATGTATACATTAGTTACTGGAAGAGGATATGGCATGCAAAACCTGACCACGAAAGGAATTAAGGCTCCGAACACATCACAAGAACCATGGATACTATTATATGTGGAGGAAATCCTTGACAAAAAGCCACACTTTGTCACATCTACCCGATTCCTTGGCACATATAAGATGTGTTTAATAGATTGTCTAGTATGACGGTTAGGTACATGTAAGCCAAAGGGGTTGAACTCAGTGTTGCTAAAATGATTGTGGAAAGATTTGTAGAGAAATAGACAGTCATTTAAAATCCTTCTCTGTCTAAGGGGTGGAAGTCTGCATATTTTACATGATAGGTCAAGATAATCCAAGTTAAAAACAATGCCATTGTTTAGTGTCCTGTGAATAAATTTGAGAAAACGAAACTGAACTCCCTCTAGTCTATGTGCTTGATGGGCTGAAATAGAGTTAAATACAATAGTACAAAATTCAAGATTAGGTCTGAAGAGAGAACAAAACAAGATACATAAAACATGCTCGTTCTTTAAGGAGGGAAAGTTACGCCATACTAAACCACTCATGCGATTGGCTTTTTTGATAATAGTATTAACATGCGCAATGAAAGTGAGTCTGCTGTCAATAAGAATACCAAGATCTTTCTGGACATCAACACAAGTAAGAATATTATCACCTAAGGTATAATCAAATTTGACAGGCTAAGCTTCTTCTTAAGAGTCAGGATTAAAATGCTACATTTGTTTAACGTTAAGAAATAGACGCCATGTTTTAGACCAGTCAAGAATTCTATCTAAGTCAGCCTGCAAAGAAATAGTATCGGCTGTGCAACCAATCTGACGTAAAACCTTTAGATCATCAGCATGAGGTAAACATTTATTACTTAAACATTCAGGAAGATTGTTAACAAAAAATGTAAATAAGAGAGGTCCTAGAATTTAACCCTTTGGAATTCCAGAGGGCACTGTTTTCCATTTGGAAGAAAAACCATCCACAATTACTCTATGTTTTCTGCCAGTTGGATAACTTTGTAACAAAATTAATGCATTTGGATGAATATTGTATGAATTCAGTTTGTACAAAAGAAAATCATGGTTGACTCGATCAAATGCCTTGGAAAAATCTGTATTATATCATCTGACTGCTCTCTCTGATCAACAGCACGGTATGCCTCCAGTAAAAGTGAAGTAAGGTTAGTGGAACAATCCCTTCCAGAGACAAAACCGTGCTGTTGCTCAGAAATCGCAGGTCGAACATGGGAAAAAATCTGCTCACATAGTATTTTTTCATAATTCTTGGCTACCTGAGGGATTAATGAAATTAATTGGCCTGTAGTTAGAGACACTTGACTTTTTACCAGCCTTATGGATAGGAACAAGGTCAGCAGTTTTTCAACTTAAAGGAAAGCATCCCTCCTTGGATGCTCTTGTGAAAATATACGATAAAGACAGAGGGCACCAGCACAGGAATTAAAACAAAACCTGATACATTATCTGATCCACTAGCTTTAGAACAGTCAATATTGTTTAACTTTTGTAGAACATCAGATTCAGTTATTTGGATAGCAGGCATGGCATTCAAGTTAGCAGACTGAAGAGTATGCATAGTCTCCGTTGCATCAGATTCATCAGGGGGTGGAAGATAGACAGACTGAAAAAGGTCCAGAAAAAGAGCCGCTTTGCTAGACGAATCAGTAGCTTCTAGACCTGAGGTTTCATGACGAAGAGTTGAAGGCAAGGCATGCCGGCGGGATCGAGCCTTAATAAAACTCCCAAAACGTTTTGAATTTTTACCAATGTCATCAGTGATTGATTGAAGATATGATGCATACTTTATCTTTACCAGTTTCTTGAAATCAGTTCTTGATTGCTGAAAAGATGCTGTGTTCTCCGGAGTAGGACTGGACTTCTTGCGGCGAAATTCGCGTCCTTTGGCTCTTAGGGCAAAAACAACTTGTCCATCAAACCAAGGAGGTGAGGGACGTCATGGACGGACAACAGGGACAACATCGATGATGGCAGCTTCAACAAGATCATAGAAGAGAGATGTAGCATCATCAATATTGTCAGTGGCTTCGAGCAGATTCTAGGGAATGTACTCAAGTGTTCTGTTGAGGTCTTTTAAATCTGCTTTACGGAAGTTAAAAATGGGCCGAATGGTAGGCTGTAAAACAGGCATTGAAGTATCATTGAAAAGAAAGCTCAATCTTATTGACTTGTGATCAGATTGAAAAAAGTCATCACCAGTTGTAGACGAAGCTAGGAGGTTACTAGAAGTAAGGGCAAGGTCCAGAATGTTATCTCCTCTCGTTGAGCAAAAGTTTACTTGTTGCAAATTGTGAGTGGACATGACAGCATCAACAAAAACATCATTAATCGTCGATCCACTTCAGACTGCCAGCTTACTTCTAGGGTTCCACTGTAAAGTAGGGAAATTAAAATCCCCAACAGATGTACATGTACGTGTACGCTACACATATTGTGTGTGTAAAATCTTTACATACGACCAATGGGGAATTTCGTAGTTCTTTATACATGAATTTTTGAATTTCAACCTCGATTTTGAACTGGAAGACAAGATCAAAATGGGGTCATGTCTGCGAGGCGTATACAGAGTTTTTAATGACCTTTCCGATGATGTATCGATTTACAATAATGTAAGAATACATAATGTAGATCAAAAGTTATGATTTTTTGAAATAATAAACTTTGAATTTTCATAACTCAAGAATGGATGACGTCATCATGACGTAACTAACACATTATTCCACTCCTAATGCATATCTAACTATGTGCTAAGTTTCAAGTTCATACGAGTTTGGGAATAAGCTTTTGTTCGAGGACAAGGGACGAAGAGAAGAAGAAGATGAAAATCTGGATTGTTTTATTTATTTGTTTGTTCTAAAGTTTTGTTTAATCCGGTAGTTTATTTTAGCAAGACCACTCCTAATTGCTTGGGCCTTATACTTTAACCATTCTGTTTTCTTTGAATGTTTTGTATTGTAACATCCGTGTCCGTGTGCATGGAGGTAGAAATAGATTAGTTTACGTAACGTCCTTTCCTACTAGAGAAAGTTCAAAAGGGCTTATGTTATTCCAGAGATTTTTTTTCTTCAAAATATTTAAAACAATTGATGATTATGCTAAGTTCAAGAAGTAATAGATATTGTAATACTGTCGTGAATTCCGTGGGTCCAAAACGCCCTTCGGGGAGCGGTCGATCGATGTAACGTCTCTGCTTCTCTCGGTGTTTAACCAAAACATGACCAATGTTCGTCATTTTGTACTGTTGTTTTCTCACATAATTAAAAGTCCCATGAATCACTGAAGTAGTTGGCCATCTCAGCGAAACTTCGTCTTCAATTCCACATTGACCACTAAGCCATCAGAAGGGTAACATTTGAACAATTTGACGCCGAAGATTGAGAGCGTTCTGCATAAATAGAGCTACAGTCGACTCCCGTTATTACGAGCTCGCATGTAACGAGGTTCCGGTTATTACGAGGTTTTTTGCCGGTCCCGAACTGCCCCGTGCGTGTTTCAATGCATTAAAATATGGATTATACGAGCACGGAAGTAGCGAGAACACGGTTATAACGAGGTAATTTTGCGGTCCCTTGGAGACAAAATGTATTGTTTTCAGACGTTTGTAGCGAGGGCCTGGAATAAGTGTGTAAAAAAAGCTTACCTTCGTCAAGGTTGAGAAATGACATGAAGCCCTTAAACCCCATGATCAATACAATAGAGGTGATAATTGCATGGTGCTCGTAGAGTGCCACCAGTCTATTCAACGGACTGGTTTACCCAAGCAGACAATAGATGGCTTAAATCATGCGCGTGGCTCAAAACCACCAACGGTTTAGTCACTGACGACAATCCTTCTCAATTTCAAAAACATGCCGCTTACTTAATAAATTCATGTCGGCGAACGCACTCGGCAGTATTTGGGGGTTCTAATGATTATTCCTTGCTCGTATCATCCATGCAAAACTTCAAAAACGTCACCGCTGTTCGAGTTTTTTTTTTTTAGTAGAGCCCCTTTTTCAATTAAAAATATTATTATTAACTCAATAATAACAATTCAATGAATGAAGATTCCCCCGTTTCCAAAAATGTTTTTTTTAAGAAAAGAAAGAAAAAAACAAAGGTTGCCCGTCCGGAATATTCAATTCAAACACATCAAAAGATAGAGATGGTTTAAAAGACACAGATACGCAAAGATTTTATTAAATCAATAATGTAAATCAAAAAGAAAATTATTTTAAAAGACACAGATACACAAAGATTTAATGAATTAAATACTGTTATAAGAATTAAAAGGAGAAATTGAAAAATGAAACAAAACAACTGGATCGGAACAGCTAAAAAAGGAAACGGCAAACAACTGAAACAAGCTCCTTTATACAATCATCACTCCCTTCAGTCCATGTGCAACGGAACTAACTCCAGAAACATCTCGCTGGTGTCCCACGCTTGACATGCTGTTATCATGATACTCCATGTCGGTCACCAACGAAAATGAACGTTCAGTGCATGCATCATGTTCATACCATGCGCTACGCGGCAGAATCCACTCGCTCTGAACGGCAAGTTGACATCTCTTTGCTATATTGTTATCATAAATTGTACAAAATATTACATTTCCCTGATTAATCACTCAATAAAAGACATTTAGCAATGATATTCTTGTGTACAAGATGCTCGTAATAGCTGTTCTGATAAGCAAACAGCTCCGTGCAGGCTAACACAAGTGTATATGCACGTACACGTGTTGTGTACAAGTGTGTATATGCACGTACACGTGTTGTGTGCATGCACAATGATGACGTATGTATCTATATTTAGCGCGCTGCGTTTATAACGAGATTCGGATAAGACGAGGAAAATGGGCCAGTCCGGCGGACCTCGTTATAACGGGAGTCGACTGTATATAGCTCTATGCATATCACGCTATGGCACAGAGTACAATAAACTTGGCAGCATGCCACCAAATATGCCTAATACACTACACGTGTACGCCACAAGTGTTGCGCACAAGCAATGGGGAAATTTCGTAGTTCTTTATACATGAATTTATGAATTTTCAAACTCGATTTTGAACCAGAAGACGAGATCAAAATGGGGTCATGTCTGCGAGGCATTTACAGAGTTTTTAACGAACTTTCCGATGATGTGTCGATTGTAACAACCAATCATGTAGATCAAAAGTTATGATTTTTTGAAATAATAAACTTTGAAAATTCATAACTCAAGAATTGATGACGTCATCGTGACGTTACTCCAACGGTTTCTTCTCCTAATAAATATCTAACTATGTTCATACAGGTTCATACAGGTTTGGGAAGTGTGCTTTTGTTAGAGGACAAGGGACGGAGATGTATTTTTGAAGAAAAATATACAAACAAATTGCAAACTTTGACCTTCCGGTACGAACAGAAGGAGGGGTCATACAATTTTGACGTTAACAGCGATTAGCAAATGGTCACTTTTTTAACATAAAACCCTTGTAATTCAACACCTGTTGACGTCACAATGACGTAACACAAATGGTTTCCTCTCCTAATGAATATCTAACTATGTGTGAAGTTTCAAGTTCATACGAGTTTGGGAAGAGTGCTTTTGTTAGAGGACAAGGGACGGAGAGAAACTGAAGAAGTAAAAAAAATTAAAAAACGAACAATAACAAAAGGTGTCCGGAGCTATGCTCTGCTCCGAACACCTAAGAAGTATGAAGAAAGAAAAAAAACCCAACAAAAACTAGATATAGTGTTTGTAGAAACAAACACTAGGTGTTCGGCTATTGTTGGGTCACTGTTTGAATCAATGAAAAAAAGTGTTGTTGATAGCTCGTCAAATTGCAAAGAAATCAAAACCAAGCAGTTTTTATGGTAAAGCATCAAAAAGTGTACATTTCAACCTAAAAGCCTTTAAATAATGCCCTTTCAAAGCATTTTACAGGCACTTCCGGTGTAAAGAGGTCAAGATTAGGTCACCAACATACCCATTTTTGTGAAGTACGTGAGGCCCTTTCATATGATGTATAGATTGTCAAAATAGCTTTTGTGGTCGAGGAAATGTGAACTGATGAATAACATGAATAATGACGACTGGAGAAGAGACTAACTAACCGGAAGGGAAATGTTTGTTGAAAACGCCTTGAAAACAGACTACGTACGTAAAGCCCTTTCATATGATGTAGATTGTCAAAATAGCTTTTGTGGTTGAGGGCATAGGAACTTATGCATAATGACGACTGGAGAAGAGACTAACTAACCGGAAGGGAAATGTTTGTTGAAAACGCCTTGAAAACAGACTACGTACTTAATGCTCTTTCATATGATGCATAGATTGTCTAAATAGCTTTTGTGGTTGGAGCCTTATGCATAATGACGACTGAAGAAGAGACTAACTAACCAGAAAAGAAATGTTGGTTGGAAACGCCTTGAAAATAGACTAAATACGACGCTATTTGTAGGAGAAGAAAAAATTAAATAAATAAATAAATAATACAAAATTTTGTCGCCAATTGGTCTCCCATCCAAGTACTGACCACGCCCGCTTTTGCTTAACTTCAGTGATCGGACGGGAACCGGTGTTATCAACGCAGTACGGTCGTAGATAATATACAATAAATTCGATTTGAACCAGAAGACAAGGTCAAAAAGTTAAACGCCTTGAACGAAGACTATTCTACATGAAGCTTTTTCGCGCTCTATGGATGATCACTGGAGCGTGACTCTCCCGCACAGCTAATACACTACACGTTGTGTGTATGCCTAAGTGTAATGTTTATGCACATACCAACGGGGGATTTACGTTGTTTTTCAGACGTGAATTTCGAAATTTTCAACCTCTCTTTTGAGCCGGAAGACAACATCAAAATGTGGTCATGTCTGTGAAGCGTTTACGGAGTTTTTAATGCCCTTTCCGATGATGTATTGATTGTAAAAATCCCTCATGTAGATCAAAAGTTATGATTTTTTGAAATAATAAACTTTGAATTAGTGTATCTCGTCAACTGATGACGTCATCGTGACGTAACAACTTTTGTATCATCTACTGGTTATTGTCTACCTGTGTGCAAAGTTTCAACTTAATGCGAGTTTCACATCTATGCTTTTTCTTGCGGACAATCGACAGCGAGAAGAATAAGAAAAACCAAAAAAAACTAGATATAGTGTTTGTAGAAACAAACACTAGGTGTTCGGCTATTGTTGGGTCAGTGTTTGAATCAATGAAAAAAAGTGTTGTTGATAGCTCGTCAAATTGCAAAGAAATCAAAACCAAACAGTTTTCTCGGTGTGTAATAATTTTATGGTAAAGCATCAACAAGTGTACATTTCAACCTAAAAGCCTTTAAATAATGCCATTTCAAAGCATTTTACAGGCACTTCCGGTTTCAAAAGGTCAAAAGGTCAAGAGAAGGTCACCAACATACCCATTTTTGTGAAGTACGTGAGGCCCTTTCATATGATGTATAGATTGTCAAAATAGCTTTTGTGGTCGAGGAAATGTGAACTGATGAATAATGACGACTGGAGAAGAGACTAACTAACTGGAAGGGAAATGTTTGTTGAAAACGCCTTGAAAACAGACTACGTACGTAAAGCCCTTTCATATGATGTAGATTGTCAAAATAGCTTTTGTGGTTATGGGCATAGGAACTTATGCATAATGACGACTGGAGAAGAGACTAACTAACCGGAAGGGAAATGTTTGTTGAAAACGCCTTGAAAACAGGCTACGTACTTAAAGCCTTTTCATATGATGTATAGATTGTCAAAATAGCTTTTGTGGTTGGAGCCTTATGCATAATAACGACTGAAGAAGAGACTAACTAACCGGAAAAGAAATGTTGGTTGGAAACGCCTTGAAAATAGACTAAAAACGAAGCTATTTATAGGAGCAGAAAAAATAAAATAAAAAAATAAATAATACAAAATTTGGTCGCCAATTGGTCTCCCATCTAAGTACTGACCACGCCCAATTTTGTTTAACTTTAGTGATCGGACGGGAACCGGTGTTATCAACGCAGTACGGTCGTAGATAATATACAATAAATTCGATTTGAATCAGAAGACAAGGTCAAAAAGTTAAACGCCTTGAACGAAGACTATTCTACATGAAGCTTTTTCACTGGAGCGTGACTCTCCCGCACAGCTAATACACTACACGTTGTGTGTATGCCTAAGTGTAATGTTTATGCACATACCAACGGGGGATTTACGTTGTTTTTAGACATGAATTTAGAAATTTTTAACCTCTCTTTTGAGCCGGAAGACAAAATCAAAATGTGGTCATGTCTGTGAGGCATTTACGGAGTTTTTAATGCCCTTTCCGATGATGTATTGATTGTAAAAATCCCTCATGTAGATCAAAAGTTATGATTTTTTGAAATAATAAACTTTGAATTAGTGTATCTCGTCAACTGATGACGTCATCGTGACGTAACAACTTTTGCATCATCTACTGGTTATTGTCTACCTGTGTGCAAAGTTTCAACTTAATGCAAGCTTCGCATCTATGCTTTTTCTTGAGGACAATCGACAGCGAGAAGAATAAGAAAAACCAAGAAAAAAAAAACAAAAAAAAAACGAACAAAATCAACTAGATATAGTGTTTGTACAAACAAACACTAGGTGTTCGGCTATTGTTGGGTCAGTGTTTGAATCAATGAAAAAGTGTTGTTAATAGCTCGTCAAATTGCAAAGAAATCAAAACCAAACAGTTTTCTCGATGTGAAATAATTTTATGGTAAAGCATCAAAAAGACTACATTTCAACCTAAAAGCCTTTAAATAATGCCTTTTCAAAGCCTTTTACAGGCACTTCCGGTTTAAAAAGGTCAAAAGGTCAAGAGAAGGTCACCAACATACCAATTCTTTTGAAGTACGTGAGGCCCTTTCATATGATGTATAGATTGTCAAAATAGCTTTTGTGGTCGAGGAAATGTGAACTGATGAATAATGGCGACTGGAGAAGAGACTAACTAACCGGAATGGAAATGTTTGTTGAAAACGCCTTGAAAACAGACTACGTACTTAATGCCCTTTCATATGATGTATAGATTGTCTAAATAGCTTTTGTTGTTGGAGCCTTATGAATAATGACGACTGAAATAGAGACTAACTAACCGGAAAAGAAATGTTGGTTGGAAACGCCTTGAAAATAGACTAAAAACGAAGCTATTTATAGGAGAAGAAAAAATTAAATAAAAAAATAAATAATACAAAATTTGGTCGCCAATCGGACCAAGCCCGATTTTGCATAACTTCAGTGATCGGACGGGAACCGGTGTTATCAACGCAGTACGGTCGTAGATAATGTACAATAAATTCGATTTCAACCAGAAGAAAAGGTCACAAGGTTAAACGCCTTGAACGAAGACTATTCTACATGAAGCTTTTTCGCGCTCTATGGATGATCACTGGAGCGTGACTCCCGCACAGCTAATACACTACACGTTGTGTGTATGCCCAAGTGTAATGTTTATTGCACATACCAACGGAGGATTTACGTTGTTCTTTAGACGTGAATTTTGAAATTTTCAACCTCTCTTTTGAGCCGGAAGACAAAATCAAAATGGGGTCATGTCTGTGAGGCGTTTACGGAGTTTTAAATGCCCTTTACGATGATGTATTGATTGTAAAAATCCCTCATGTAAATCAAAAGTTATGATTTTTTGAAATAATGAACTTTGAATTAGTGTATCTCGTCAACTGATGACGTCATCGTGACGTAACAACTTTTGCATCATCTACTGGTTATTGTCTACCTGTGTGCAAAGTTTCAACTTAATGCAAGCTTCGCATCTATGCTTTTTCTTGCGGACAATCGACAGCGAGAAGAATAAAAAAAACAAAAAAACAAAAAACTAGATATAGTGTTTGTAGAAACAAACACTAGGTGTTCGGCTATTGTTGGGTCAGTGTTTGAATCAATGAAAAAAAGTGTTGTTGATAGCTCGTCAAATTGCAAAGAAAACAATACCAAACAGTTTTCTCGATGTCTAATTTTATGGTAAAGCTTCAAAAAGTGTACATTTCAACCTAACAGCCTTTAAATACTGCCTTTTCAAAGCATTTTACAGGCTCTTCCAGTTTAAAAAGGTCAAAAAGTCAAGAAAAGGTCACCAACACACCCATTTGTGTGGAATACGTGAGGCCCTTTCATATGATGTATAGATTGTCAAAATAGATTTTGTGGTTGAGGAAATGTGAACTGATGAATAATGGCGACTGGAGAAGAGCCTAACTAACCAGAAGGGAAATGTTTGTTGAAAACGCCTTGAAAACAGACTACGTACGTAAAGCCCTTTCATATGATGTATAGATTGTCAAAATAGCTTTTGTGGTTGAGGACATAGGAACTTATGCATAATGACGACTGGAGAAGAGACTAACTAACCGAATAGGAAATGTTTGTTGAAAACATCTGAAAACAGACTACGTACGTAAAGCCCTTTCATATGATGTATAGATTGTCAAAATAGCTTGTGTGGTTGAGGACATAGGAACTTATGCATAATGACGACTGGAGAAGAGACTAACTAACCGAAAAGGAAATGTTTGTTGAAAACACCTTGAAAACAGACTACGTACGTAAAGCCCTTTCATATGATGTAAAGATTGTCAAAATAGGTTGTGTGGTTGAGGATATCGGAGCTTATGCATAATGACGACTGGAGAAGAGACTAACTAGGAGGAAAATCTTTGTTGAAAACGCCTTGAAAACAGACACGTACGTAAAGCCCTTTCATATGATGTATAGATTGTCAAAATAGCTTGTGTGGTTGAGGACATAGGAACTTATGCATAATGACGACTGGAGAAGAGACTAACTAACCGAATAGGAAATGTTTGTTGAAAACATCTGAAAACAGACTACGTACGTAAAGCCCTTTCATATGATGTATAGATTGTAAAAATAGCTTGTGTGGTTGAGGACATAGGAACTTATGCATAATGACGACTGGAGAAGAGACTAACTAACCGAAAAGGAAATGTTTGTTGAAAACACCTTGAAAACAGACTACGTACGTAAAGCCCTTTCATATGATGTAAATATTGTCAAAATAGCTTGTGTGGTTGAGGATATCGGAGCTTATGCATAATGACGACTGGAGAAGAGACTAACTAGGAGGAAAATCTTTGTTGAAAACGCCTTGAAAACAGACACGTACGTAAAGCCCTTTCATATGATGTATAGATTGTCAAAATAGCTTGTGTGGTTGAGGACATAGGAACTTATGCATAATGACGACTGGAGAAGAGACTAACCTAATAGGAAATGTTTGTTGAAAACATCTGAAAACAGACTACGTACGTAAAGCCCTTTCATATGATGTATAGATTGTAAAAATAGCTTGTGTGGTTGAGGACATAGGAACTTATGCATAATGACGACTGGAGAAGAGACTAACTAACCGAAAAGGAAATGTTTGTTGAAAACACCTTGAAAACAGACTACGTACGTAAAGCCCTTTCATATGATGTAAAGATTGTCAAAATAGCTTGTGTGGTTGAGGATATCGGAGCTTATGCATAATGACGACTGGAGAAGAGACTAACTAGGAGGAAAATCTTTGTTGAAAACGCCTTGAAAACAGACACGTACGTAAAGCCCTTTCATATGATGTATAGATTGTCAAAATAGCTTGTGTGGTTGAGGACATAGGAACTTATGCATAATAACGACTGGAGAAGAGACTAACTAACCGAATAGGAAATGTTTGTTGAAAACATCTGAAAACAGACTACGTACGTAAAGCCCTTTCATATGATGTATAGATTGTAAAAATAGCTTGTGTGGTTGAGGGCATAGGAACTTATGCATAATGACGACTGGAGAAGAGACTAACTAACCGAAAAGGAAATGTTTGTTGAAAACACCTTGAAAACAGACTACGTACGTAAAGCCCTTTCATATGATGTATAGATTGTCAAAATAGCTAGTTTGGTTGAGGATATGGGAGCTTATGCATAATGACGACTGGAGAAGAGACTAACTAGGAGGAAAATCTTTGTTGAAAACGCCTTGAAAACAGACTAAAGCGAAGCTATTTATAGGAGAAAAAAAAATTAAATACAAAAATAAATCGTACAAATTTTGGTCGCCAAGTGGTCTCCCATCCAAATACTGACTGGGCTCGATTTTGCTTAACTTTAGTGACAGGTGTTATCAACGCAGTATGGTACGCAGACTAAAACGATCAACACGTGGTGCAGAGCGTGACTATGCTCATCAATGCACCGCATACTTACACGTGGTGACCGCAATCCACCGCATGCTTACACGTGGTGACAAAGTACATGTACATGTAATTGTAAAATCTTTACGCGCAATCAATGGGGGAATTTTGTAGTGCTTTATACGTGAATTTTAGATTTTTCAACATCGATTTTGAACCAGAAGACAAGATCAAAATGGGGTCATGTCTGTGAGGTGTTTACGGAGTTTTTAATGCCCTTTCCGATGATGTATTGATTGTCAAAATCCGTCATGCAGATCAAAAGTTATAATTTTTTGAAATAGTACCGCATACTTACACGTGGTGACCGCAATGCACCGCATGCTTACACGTGGTGACAAAGTACATGTACATGTAATTGTAAAATCTTTACGCGCAATCAATGGGGGAATTTTGTAGTCTTTATACAGTGTACATGAATTTTGAAATTTTCAACCTCGATTTTGAGCCGGAAGACAAGATCAAAATGGGGTTATGTCTGTGAGGCGTTTACGGAGTTTTTAATGCCCTTTCCGATGATGTATTGATTGTAAAAATCCCTCATGCAGATCAAAAGTTATGATTTTTTGAAATAATAAACTTTGAATTAATGTATCTCGTCAACTGATGACGTCATCGTGACGTTAGAACTTTTGTATTATCTACTGGTTATTGTCTACATGTGTGCAAAGTTTCAACTTAATGCAAGCTTCGCATCTATGCTTTTTCTTGCGGACAATCGACAGCGAGAAGAATAAGAAAAACCAAACTAGACATAGTGTTTTTTGTTAATTACAAAAACACGGTGTTCGGTTGGACGTTACGTGATGACGTAGTTCAAAAACATTGAACAATAAAGATGTTTTTTATACAATGTGTCGTTATTTTATAGTTAAACTTGTATCACACTTTTGAACGCCTTGTTTCTTCAAAAATGCAATATATTTGTGTGAGATTGGCATCAGTTTTTTGTCTGAACTTATGAAAGCCCTTTAAAAATCTAGCTCACCCCTGCACTTGATGCTGTACACAGATTTGATAATCAACAGCGCCCTCTTTGGTGGGCAAAAAGAGAGCGCTGTTGGGAATTCCCCGAAAAACTTTCGCGCCATATGATTTTTACACATTTTATTGTTATTCAATACCTGATGACGTCATTATGACGTAATTAGGCCTGTGTTGTCTTAAAAATACTAAGGTTCAACTATCTATTGAGTTTCAAGGTTCAAATCGATCTCAATCTTGAGTTATGCCGTAGATAAGCTCAAAAGTTGTTTTTTTATGAAAACAAAACGAAGGCGAACTTTGACCCAGGGTAACGACCCGGAAGTTAAGGTGGTACGATTTTAGCGTTAACTTTTCAAATGTTGTCCAAGTCTTTATCTATCCGATGCCCAAATATGAACATCATAGCTTTTATATTCGTTGAGATACAGCAACAAGCAAAGGGTAATTTTTTAACTTTAAAAACCCTGTCATGACGTCATCAATGACGTCATCATTCTAAAAAAGTGGCGGTTTCATCAACTCACTGGTGCCTATGTACATAGTAAGTTTTAAGTTTATACAAGCTTAACTTTTGTTTAAAAGCTCCAAAGTAGTTTTTTGATGAAAAAACACGAGTCGAAAAACACGAAGGCGAACTTTGACCCAGAGTAACGACCCGGAAGTTAAGGTCGTACGATTTTGGCGTTAACTTTTCAAATGTTGTCCAAGTCTTTATCTATCAGATGCTTAAATATGAACATCATAGCTTTAATATTCGTTGAGATACAGCAACAAGCAAATTGTAATTTTTCAACATTAAAAACCTTGCCATGACGTCATCAATGAAGTCATCAATCCAAAAAAGTGGTAGTTTCATCTACGCACTAGTGCCTATTTACAAAGTAAGTTTTAAGTTTGTACATGCTTTACTTTTGCTTTAAAGCTCAAAAGTTGTTTTTTGATGAAAAAATGCGAAGGTGAACTTTGACCCAGGGTAACTACCGGAAGTTAAGGTCATACGATTTTGGCGTTAACTTTTCAAATGTTGTCCAAGTCTTTATCTATCTGATGCCCAATTATGAACATCATAGCATTCTTATTCGTTGAGATACAGCGAAAAGCAAATGGTCATTTTTCAAAATTAAAAACCCTGTCATGACGTCATCAATGACGTCATCATTCCAAAAAAGTGGCGGTTTATTCCACTCACTATTGCCTATGAACATAGTAAGTTTTAATTTTGTACAAGCTTTACTTTTGTTCAAATGTTGTCCAAGTCTTTATCTATTCGATGCCTAAGTATGAACATCATAGCTTTTATGTTCGTTGAGATACAGCAACAAGCAAATGGTAATTTTTCAACATTAAAAACCTTGTCATGACGTCACTAATGTCGTCATCATTCCAAAAAAGTGGCGGTTTCATCTACTCACTATTGCCTATGTACACAGTAAGTTTTAAGTTTGTACAAGCTTTACTTTTGTTTAAAATTGCTTGGGAAGGTTCAGAGGGAAAGAAGAACACGAGGAAAATTAAATCAATGAACAGATTGTTGATAGCTTTTTAATTTTCACAGAAAGTAAAAGTGTCAATCTATTACATTTATACCTTTCTTTGCAGAGAAATTAAATGCTAAGTTTAATACTTATTAAAGCGATGTATTTTATTAGTAAAGAGCTAACTATGTGCAAAGTTTGAAGGTTTTGTGATCCTTGTGATGTTTAACTCAAGAGTAAACTTTTTAAAAGGTTAACTGGATTTGGGGAAACTTTATACGAAACAACAGTTTACTAATTTTAGACTTGTGAAGTAAATAACTGTAAAAGACTTAGTTATTAAGTATTAGAGAGGTTTCGCAAGTGTACGACACGGGTGCAGATACAACTACGATAACTGGGATGCACGTTAGATTTTGTTAGGCATTAAATAAGCACTTGTTTTAAAAAGCAATGATTTTCACACAAAGCTTTACCGTGTAGCGCGCTAAACACTGCCGTGAGTGCCGGTTAGAAACACCCTTCACGAGTCGATGTCACGAATCCGCTTCCAGGTGTTTGATCAAAACATAACCAATGTTCGTCTTTTTCTGGTTGCATTTTCTCACATAATTAAAAGTCATACGAATCACTGAAGTAGGTGGCCATCTCAGCGAAGCTTCGTCTTTAATTCCGTTTTGATAATTAAGCCATGAGAAGGGCGAACAGGGGAACAATTTGACGCCGAATATGAGCGGACTTCAATTGTCAAATGTTGGTACACCATTAAACTAGCGCTACGTTGTAAGTACAATGACCTGAGACTTGTCAAAACATGAATGGAAATCACGCGTACAGTCAAACGATGCACTATTCCGAGCAGAGCACACAGGCCTCGTGGACTGATAAAGGTGTGATCAATGGAGCGGAACGGCCAGCCAAAGCGCTTTTGCAGTGTACGCAGTTATCACGCAGGTCAACACATCCGTGGGCTTTATCGTCTATTTGACCTGAGTTTCAGGTCAAATTGGTATCATCTCTGTGGGAAAGTTTGAGCAGGATCACTCATCTATAACGGGATGCAAAATTTATGTTGAAATGTTACGTAGTTTTAGAGATCAAAATTTGTAAAATTGTTCAACTTTTGGTTTGAACCGGAAGTCAAGGTCAAATGGGGTCATTTTGTGTGTAGCGTTTTTTGAAGTTTGATCGACCTGTCCGATGATATGTAGATTGTCAAAATCCACCATGTGGTTCAGGAGTTATGATTTCTTTAAAATATTTAACTTTGATTTGTTGTAATTCAAAACCTGATGACGTCATCATGACATCATTAAGTTTGTGTGGTCTTATTATTAAGGTTCAATTGTCTGATGAGTTTCAATGTTAAATTCCATATCAATCTTGAGTTATGACAACAAATTGTCTTTTTTTACAAAAAAACACAAAAAACACAAAGGCAGAGTTTGACCTTCCGGTACGACCGGAAGATGAGGTCATACGTTTTTGGCGTTAACTTTTCAAATGTTGTCCAAGTCTTTATCTATCTGATGCCCAAGTATGAACATCATAGCTTTTATATTCGTTAAGATACAGCGAAAAGCAAATGTCGTTTTTCAACTTTAAAAACCTTGCCATGACGTCATCAATGACGCCATCATTCCCAAAAAGTGGCGGTTTCATCTACTCACTATTGCCTATGTACATAGTAAGTTTTAAGTTTGTACAAGCTTTACTTTTGTTTAAAATTGCTGGAGAAGGTTCGCAGGGAAAGAAGAACGCGAGGAAAAAAAAAAAACAGAACAATAACAATAGTTGTTCGGCTGTTGGCCGAACACCTAAAAAAAAAAAAAAAAACCGAACAAAATCAATGAGTTGTTCGGGCTGTTGCCCGAACACCTAAAAAAACCGAACAAAATCAATGAGTTGTTCGGGCTGTTGCCAGAACACCTAATGAGTTGTTCGGGCTGTTGCCCGAACACCTAAAAAAAAAAAACCGAACAAAATCAATGAGGTGTTCGGGCTGTTGCCCGAACACCTAAAAAAAAAAAAAAAAAAACGAACAAAATCAATGAGTTGTTCGGGCTGTTGCCCGAACACCTAATAAGAGGTGTTTCGGGCTGTTGGTCCGAACACCTAAAAAAATGAACAAAAATAACAGGTGTTCCGGGCTGTTGGCCCAAACACCTAACAAAAAATTCTTAAACAATCTTTCACACACTTTCATTGGTATGGCTGTAAAGGCCACTGGCCAGAGATGCATGTAACACTAGAATGCTTAGGGATAGGAATGATACAAGAGCATTTCCAAAGTTGTGGAATAGATTGGGTGCTAAAAGACAAGTTAAAAATAAAGGTAAAAATTCTAGAAAGCTGACCCGAACATGATTGTAAAACCTTTGCGGAAATTCCATCCGGTCCGGCTGCCTTAGATGTATTCAGTTTTTTAAACTGACGGCAAACTTCTTGTTCAGAAACACTTAGCTCATAGGGATCTAAATCTTGTTGAAGTACATCGTGAAGGTTATCAACTTCATTATGAAAGTCATATTTATCAAAACGGTTATAAAACTCATTCAACTTATTAGCATACTCAACTGATGTGTCTGGTAATTGGCTACTTTTTCCGAATTATTTGAATAGCTACTCATGAGTCTCATTCCCTCCCACACCTTTTTCATATTGTTCTGAGTCAGCTAGAGTCTTTTCAATCTTGTTCTTGTATTTAACTTTCTCTGCTTTGATGACACGCTTCAGTTCCTTTTGAATTCTCTTAAGTTGCATCTTGTCACCTTGTCCGTAGATCTGCTTCTTCCTGTTAATCACATCTTTAACTTCCTTTGTCACCTAGGGTTTGTTATTGGGGTAGATTTTGACCTCCTTCGTGGAAATTGCATTTGTTGAACAAAAGTTAAAGGAACACGTTGCCTTAGATCGGTCGAGTTGGTCTTTGAAAAGCGTTCTGTAACCGTTTGTTATAAAATGCATATGGGTAGAATGATGTTGTAAAAGTAGAATACAATGATCTACACAAATATGCCTCAAAATTGCGTGGTTTTCTTTTTACCTTGTCGACTAACACGGTCGGCCATTTATGGGAGTCAAATTGTTGACTCCCATAAATGGCAGACCAAGTTAGTTCGCGACATAAAAGGTAAAACCGTGCTATTTTGAGTAACACTATTTTTGAGTAGTGGATCATTATATTCTACTTTTAAAACATCTTTCTAACCATTGCATTTCATAACAAACGGTTTCAAACGCTTTTTATATACCAACTCGTCCGATCCAAGGCAACATGTAGTTCCTTTAATGTGCATGTAGCTGCTAACTGCGTCTACAAGATCATTTAAATCAGGGTTAGTTTCAATAAATACATTCCAGTCGACGCACTCCAACGATGCTTGTAATTCTCTCAAGGAATCTGTGTTCCATTGTTGAACCGACACGATCTTTGGTTTCTGACATTGCACCAATGGTCGATACTTTGGTAACAAAGACCCTAAATTGTGGTCTGCTTGGCCCAGCTGAGGGAGAGGAGAGGCAGTATAATGCTCCTTTGATGTTGGAGTAAAATAAGTCCAGGGTTGCTGTACCACGTGTAGGGCAGTCGACATATTGGTGGTGTTGGACACTCTTTTCTTTAAAGAGGCATGATTAAAATCTCCATTAATGATAACCATGGCATCTGGGTTAGCTCGTTCAGTATCATGAATAGCGGAACACAATTCATCAGTTCCCTGCTTGGCAACCGACCGGTTAGGAATGTATATCGTTGAACACAACATGAGAAAATTCCCGGGGTAGATAGTATGGGCGTAAACTGACCGTCAACATTTCCAAGTTTGGAGAACATGCATGGCATTTGATCACTGCATTGTTTGGATGACACCATTTCTCGTATAGACAAACTCCACCACCACAAGCTTTGTCCGTGTCATTTAAGTTTCTATCCCCTCGTAGCAATTTAAACCCATCTATTGCCACATGCTCATCACGGTCAATATCCTTCAGCCATGTTTCAGTGAATGACATCGGGAAATGTTTCTGTAATCATGTAGATACCGGGTATTTGCTTGAAGTTCATCACCTTTATTTCTCAATGATTGTACATTGACCATTATAACTGATGATAAATATGGTCTGAACCTCCGTTTACGTAAAAGTTTCTTTACTCCACCAGCTTTGCCTCGTTTACGACGTCGAATACCTTTTGGCAAGTCCAGATTCAACAGCCAGACATTGTCATGCAAATGTCGGGTGTCCATTGCGTGCAGCTCTGCAGCAGTATAACGATTTGAAGAATTTGTTGGTAACAAAAACCCGACATTTTTACACATTCCAAATGTTGAAACAATTAGTAACACACCCAGTCCCAGGCAGAGGTTGGTGGTATAAAACATTGTGAGAAACGGCTCCCTCTGAAGTGGAGTAGTTTTCGAGAAGGAAGTAATTTTTCACGAATTTGATTTCGAGACCTCTGGTTTAGAATTTGAGGTCCCGAAATCAAGCATCTGAAAGCACACAACTTCGTGTGACAAGGGTGTTTTGTTCTTGCATAGTTATCTCGCAACTCCGACGACCAATCAAGCTCAAATTTTCAAAGGTTTGTTATTTTATGCATATGTTGAGATACAGCATGGTCTTTGACAATTACCATCAGTGTCCCTGGCTTTAAATCAATCAGTCATCTCTCTGCTGTTAATTTATTGTGAATTAAAGCTTTACAAATGTTTTCAATAATCATAACTCCGTCCATGAGCATGCAGATCAGAAGGAAGCATCCTGTGAAACTATTTGTCTGATATTGACCCCTTGCACACGCGTCACATGCAGCGACTGATACCACGCTCACCATGTTGGTGGTCAATAGGTTTACGTGTAATGGCTGAGTCGCCTGAAATGCGCACTTCTCTGAATAACACACGTTGACATTGACCACCTAAATGGTGCATCCAAGATTATTCTGATGATGGCGTCAGGTTAATTGGGTCAATACCCTCGTTGAGTAGAAATTACAAAAAGATTTAAATATCAGAAATGATTCATGCATGGAGTTTGGTGTCAGTTTGCAAATGTTGTGACCAGATGCAGATGCAATCGGTACCCGCTGTCACCTCGCCAAACGTGTATAGATTTGAAACCTTCACAACGTTTTTTTGCTGTTTTCTTAATTTGAATTTTCTTGATGACTTGGCCAATAAATCAGCATTATTACAATAACAAATCTATGACCCTGCCTTTAACTGTGGTCTGCTGGCCAAATGCTAGAGAACCACCGTAATGTCAGTATTCTTAAAAACATTTCCATGCCGACCTGTGGTATTATTTCTGAATGGACTTGTATCACTTCCTGGATCATCATCTACATGTATAATGTCAATTCTGTTAACATTATCAATAAGTTTTAGACCCGAATATGTAATAGTTTGGTAATTACACTAATTAGTCACTAGACTTGCCATTTTTTTATTTCACGTGACCTTTCTAGATACGCCACTTTACCAATGGTTATTGTACATGTATGTGCAGTGAAGAAAACACATTGATGGTTCTGTATGCATTAAAGGCAGTGGCAATATTGGTAATTACTCAAAATAATTATTAGCATAAAACCTTACTTGGTAACGAGTAATGAGAAAAAATTGGTAGTCTCAAACAATGTGAGAAACGTCTCCCTCTGAAGTGTAGTAGTTTTCGAGAAAGAAGTAATTTTCCATGAATTTGATTTTGAGACCTCAAGTTTAGAATGTGAGGTCTCAAAATCAAGCACACAACTTCGTGTGACAATGGATTTTTTTTCTTTCTTAGTTATCTCGCAAAAAACTCCGACGACCAATCAAGCTAAAATTTTCACAGGTTTGTTATTTTATGCATATGTTGAGATACAGCAAGTGAGGAGACTGGTCTTTGACAATTACCAATAGTGTCCACTGGCTTTAAGTATTCAGCTTCATTTTTGTCATAAAAGAACACAATAAAATTAGTAAGCTGACTCCGAAACAACAGTTTGAAAAGTAATGCAAGTTCAATCGTGTTTTTTCCGAACACGTTTTTTAAAACTGTGAATGAGATAGGTCAGTTCGTGGTATGGGCGACAAATTAATTGGACCTTCATATGAAGAATGAAGAATAAGACAGCCTTTTATGGAAATATTCAATCAAGCGGTGCATCATTAGATACATTTGTAACATTCCACAAGTAGGCCTATACACATCTAAGATAATTTGCTTCAAATGTTAATGCTGTATTTACAGACAAACTAAAAGCTGGAAGAAAGCGAGATGGTACTCCTGAGAAACCTGTCAGCCCAAATCAGTCACAGTCACAAACTGAAGAGGAGACAGTGGCAGCCAGCAAACAGGTGCTAGATGGTGAAGACATCAGGGCACTAGCAATTGATCATAATGAGCTTGCCAAGGTCTGTAGTGTTTAAGTTTTTTAATTTTGTTAGGTGTTCGGGCACCACCAGGGAACACTCCACTTGTCTCTTTTTTTTTGGGGGGGGGGGGTGGTATTCCTAAGCTTGGGCGATATCTCAATATTTTGTTAATCCAATTATCGGCAAATCGTGGTTTTGATGAAGTATCACAATGTCTTCCCTAATTGAGACGTCTTGCAACAACAAAGATGTCAGAATTTTATACTTTATATATAAGTTGCAATATAAACGAATACCGCGATATTTATTTGACGATACATTGTGGGACAATAAAAGCAATTTCGCCCAAGCTTAGTTATACCCAAACTTTCTTGTTTTTTGTACAGTATTTAGGTTTGTTTTATCCCGTGAGCCTATTGTTTTTGTACTTTTTTACAGGTGTCCGAAAATTGATTATTACAAACAGTTAGTTGCAAGCAAGGCCTTTAAAAACTTAACAAAGAGTGCACGGACATAGCCTAATATTGACCTCACCCTCCTGTCCCAACCGGAAGTTGAAAATGAAAAACTATTCCCCATTCTTGTTTCTAGCTCTGATACGGTACAGAGAGTTTGAATATGGTTTCCGTGGATGAATTTTATTGTATTCTTTTATGACAAAAACAAAGCTGAATACTTTATTCATGCAGAACTATCAATGTGTTTTCATACATAAAATTATATTAATTAGTAATTAATTCCTAAACAGATAGGTCACTTTGTGACTAATTACGAAACCATTACATATTAGGCACTGAAACTTGCTGACAATGTTTACAAAATCGAGTATTTATTAATATTTTGTACAGGTCAAAATAATAAACTACACGTATTTCTCGGTCTCAAAAACTATGTTTACTTGTAAAAGCAGTTTTGAAGTATAGTAGTCGCTGCTAGTAAAGCACAAAGAACAACTTCACAAGTGCAGTTGGTCGCCAATATATGTTTAACTTAATAGGCAGCTTTTCTAATACTTAAAACCTTGAGATTTTATGGACAATCTGCCACTTTCAGTGTTTTCAATATAATTTTGGAACACCAAAATTACTGATGTTTTGATATGATGAGATCAGGGATATCGATGTCACAAAAATGTTGAGTTTTAATTGAGTAAAATTGATATAATGTAGCTTCATGTTGTAAATATCAACAATCATTATTAACTTACCCCTCCTGAGCCAGGCGAGCCAGCTGTTCTGGACACTATGTGTGACTAACTTTTGACAATTTCTCACTTACTTTGTTGTACTACAGAAAATCTTGTATTGTCTTAAATTGTCTAATTAAAATATGAATGGGTTGTTACTCTCCCAATTGTCTTTGCATGAGTGTTAACGGAAAAGCTGCTCAATCAACTACATGAACAAATTTTGTTTGACTTTTATGGTTAATTTGAACACAGATACGAGCTCCGAAACCACCTTCAGCCTGTAGGGCCAATCAGGCTGTCTCCAGCAAAGTAACTGTAAGGAAACTTAAGCCACAGGCCCAACTAGTGGCACCTACATTGAAGCAAATGTTGATTGCAAAGCCAGCTCCACCAGATGCCTGTCTAAAGGGACAGGATTTTGAAGGTATTTATTTCATCTTGTACGAAGAGGAAAGGTCTATGGATCCCCCAAAATAAGTATATGAAAAATAAAAAGCAATAAACAAATACAAGTCAAGAAAGTAATGAATAATAAAATAAAATAAATAAACTTGACGTGATTGCATTTGTGCACTTGTGATTCTAAAATCAAGTTATTCAACTGAATTCGAAATTCTTTTTGTATTCAAAGCAGTTATGACCTGTTCAGCCTATTTAAAAAAGGAATTAAGATTATACCAAGTTCATTTAGCAATTTATAACTTAAAGACATGGACACTTTTGGTAATTGTCAAAGACCAGTCTTCTCACTTGTTGTATCTCAACAAAATACATAAAATAACAAGCCTGTGAAAATTTGAGCTCAATTGGTCGTCGAAGTTGCGAGATAATAATGAAAAAAACACCCTTGCCACACAAAGTTATGTGCTTCATTCGAGACTTCAAAATCTAATTCTGAGGTCTTGAAATCAAATTCATGAAAAATTACTTCTTTCTCAAAAACTATGTCACTTCAGAGGGAGCCGTTTCTCACAATGTTTCATACTATCAACCTCTCCCCATTACTCGTTACCAAGTAATGTTTTATGCAAGTATTTATTTGAGTAATACCAACAGTGTCCACTGCCTTTATAGGTGCAAGAATGAAAAAAAACATAAATACTTGAAGGATGAAGTCATCTTGACGTCATTCCAACATTTACAAGAACATGCGAATATCTAACAACCTACTAAGTTTCAACATAATCACATCATTACTTCGGGAAATATACAACTTCAAAAAGTGCACCTTTAATGCCATGTCACGTGACCCAATGATGAAGTCATTGACCTAAAACTTCACACATATGATACCTGTCTGACAGTAAACGTGTGTGTACATTTTGAAGTGATAAGAAAAAACTTAATCACACGCATTTTCAAAAAGTCAAGTAACTAGATGACAATATTTATTGTAGTTTATTGTAGTCTTTGTGAAATCAGCGGTTAGCTGGGGTCTAACCACTTGACCACGGCGTGACGTCTTCAATATTTATTTTGAACTGCCCACCCTTGCCAGACACTAACATCGTTGAAAGCAACTTCAAAACTTTTGAAACTTTTGAAACTTTTGAAACTTTTGAATTAGAAGGAAGTAGAGGTCATGTGAGGTCACGCACACAAAACAAAATGAAGACCTAATATATCCCTACCCAATCGCGCAAACAGAAAGCTCTGGTCTCTTGTGGCTGATTTGATATAGATTTTCAAATTACATCTTAAATAGAAACCTTTAAGTTGACGTCGCGTGACATGTGATGCTTTCATTATTACATCCCTGTTTTAGGATCATTATTGCACAATACTTTTCATTGCAATTGCTCATTAAAGACAGTGGACACTATTGGTAATTGTCAAAGATAAGTCTTCACAGTTACCTCAACATATGCATAAAATAACAAACCTGTGAAAATTTGAGCTCAATCCGTTGTCGAAGTTGCGAGATAATAATGAAAGAAAAAAACACCCTTGTCACACGAAGTTGTGTGGTTTCTGATGCTTGATTTTGAGACCTCAAATTCTAAACTTGAGGTCTCGAAATCAAACTCGTGGAAAATTACTTTTTTCTCGAAAACTACCTCACTTCAGAGGGAGCTGTTTCTCACAATGTTTTATACTATCAACCTCTCCCCATTACTTGTAATCAAGAAAGGTTTTATGATGATAATTATTTTGAGAAATTGCCAATAGTGTCCACTGCCTTTAAGGACTATTCAAAAGGCCCTAAATGACTTCCGGTCGACTGGCAGACATATTAAAACAATAATATAAAAAAAACTTTAACGAAAACAAGAGCTGTTTCGCTGCGCTGCGCTAGGAAACAGCTTAGATAGTAATTATAAACAAATAAATAAAAAACAAAATAAACTAGACAAATGCATCTCATAGCCGTTTCCTTAAAAACATTTTCAATTTTCTCAAATGAGTTTGAAGTTATTTTTTCTTCAAAGCAGTTATATAGATTTTCAGTTAGCAATTTATGACTTACATGTGCAAAAATTAAAAGAAATCATAAAAGAATCATGTTATGACGTCATAATGACATCATTTCACAATTTACAAGAACTTGTCAATATCTGACAACCTACCAAGTTGCAAGATGATTGCATCTTACTTCAAGAGTTATACGACTTCAAAAAGTGCACCTTTAATGCCACGTCACGTGACCCCCGGTGACGTCATTGATCTTAAACTTGAAACATAATGATACTTGTCTGACAATAAACGTGTGTGTACACTTTGAAGTGATTACAAAAATGTTCACCATACACATCTTCAAAAAGCCTGCCGCTAGAAGGCGCTCTTGTGTAGTGTGACGTCATTTTTATTTTTTTAACTGCCCACCCATGCCAGACACTAATAACATTAAAAGCGAGTTCATAGCTGTTGGCAATTTTGAATTACAAGGCACTTCAGGTTTAGACCGGAAGAAGAGGTCATGTGAGGTCACACACACAACATAAAAGTTTTTGCCAAATCATTAGCTTGACCTGCCAACAGTATGATTGCCAATTGGCAGACAAGTCAGAAACTACGAGATCAACACCAGCAGTATTAAATTCCTGATGGAAAGTTTTTTTATGAATGAAACGGGATTTCGTCAGGCAAATTTATTTCCAAGGTACAAGATATTTTTATTCTAACCAAAGTGTATTTTCCCATTGGTCTCTAGCTGGTCTTGTCGAGCCCAAAATGAGGCCAAGACCAAGACCGGAAAGACTGAGATAAAGATTCAAGACCAGTATGTACGAAACCATTGCGTTAACATTTCTACTGTTCTAAAAAAAAAAATCACTCAAAGGTGCCGCGAAACGCTGACCACATTGCGATCATACAGTACATAAGGCATGATCTTGTGAAATGACACAGTCATTTTTTTCAATTTACAGGCTTGTAAGTCTTTACTTCTTGTCTTCGCGTCAATCACAAGAAGCACTGAACGCAAGAAAAAATTAGAAGACAAACTAACAACATTTAATGTTAAACAAATTAAGAACTGTTAAATGGTACAAGCATTTAGCTGAGAATTTTTTCAGACAAGGAATACGCTTTTTAACAATGATTACAATTGTAGCATGTTTGCATTTTTGTGTTCGGCCTGCCCACTTAAACTTGCAAATAAAATTCTTTGAGAGTGCTATGTTTGGCAGGGAGCATCAAGTTGGTAATGTGCTGCATGTAATGTATGTACATAACAGAGTTTTATGATTTGTTTGTTTTTTAGTTTGTGCTCAACCTAGCATTGATGCTAGTGGTAACATTATTCCACATAGTATTTTGGGAACTGTGGAGGACTTCAAGTTTGAAGCCAGAAAACATGACAATTGTGAGGTAAGCTCTACATGTATTTTTTTACTCTAAACATAGTGTAAAGCCACATAGACAGGATAGACGTGATTGTGGCACAGTTGGTTTTTTATAATTGGAGAGTTTAAAAGCATAAGACAAACGTTTTTGTTACGAAAACCAAAAATAAATATAAATCTCAGAAAATAAAATGTTTATACTAGCAAACATTACTATAAAACCAAGTCCAACTGTAACCTCAATAAACAAACAAACAAACACCCCAATAAACAAACAACCAAACAAAGTTCAAACAAACAAACAAACAAACAAACAAACAAACAAGCATCCTTAAAGGCAGTGGACACTATTGGTAATTACTCAAAATAATTATTAGCATAAAACCTTACTTGGTAACGAGTAATGGGGAGCGGTTGATGGTATAAAACATTGTGAGAAACGGCTCCCTCTGAAGTGACGTAGTTTTCGAGAAAAAAGTAATTTTCCACGAATTTGATTTCGAGACCTCAAGTTTAGAATTTGAGGTCTCGAAATCAAGCATCTGAAAGCACACAACTTCGTGTGACAAGGGTATTTTTTCTTTCATTATTATCTCGCAACTTCTACGATCGATTGAGCTCAAATTTTCACAGGTTGGTTTTTTTTTGTATATGTTGAGATACACCAAGTGAGAAGACTGGTCTTTGACAATTACCAATAGTGTCCACTGTCTTTTTTTCTGAGGGTGTTTAAACACCCTCAGAAGAAAAAAAAGAAAAAAAAGGCAAGACAACACTTGGCCCTAATAGGACTCTTTCTCTGCAGAGATACAGAGTCCTATCTATTAATGCCCGTTTCTGGGGCGGAAAATTTTCAAAGCTTCATAACTCAAATCTTACCTGCAATAAGCCACTAATTTCTACAGATTCACATTCTATGGCGGCATACATTTTTCTGTGGTGGGTTTTGGTCGTCATATATTCTTCACAAAATCCGTCATTTTTGTGAAATAATGCAGCTGACACAGACCTACCATTAGGGTTACCTGGTCTTGCAGTACCATGCAAAGATCTGCCATTCTTTGGCATTTTGATCTTGATCTGAGCTAGTCTGGTCAAACATGGCCCAGATCTGATAGCAACTGAGCCAGTGCGGTCAGGGTCAGGCCAAGAAATCATCACCTTGCCATTTCTGGGCAAGATCTGGGCCAGTTTGTCAGAGTTAGCTGGGATGGATATGTTTTTATTGGATTTGCTGACCTGTAAAACTTGCCCGCATGTATGAGTCTCCGCATACCAAAATATATGTCAAACAAGCACATGTAATTGGAGGCCATTTTGAAATTCAAGATGGCTCCTTAAACCAAATGATCCAATATATTGTTCTCATTGGGTTCATTGAACATGCAAACATTTGAAACCAACACCATGTTTCTGGAGACTCATAGATGATGATACGGGCAAAAATGTATTTGATGGCAATTTTGAAATTTAAAATTGCCGCCTTAACCAGATGATTGTTTAATTTGGTCTTATGCATATAAATATTACTTATATTAATGCTAGCTTGTATAGCCTTATAGTCATTGCAAATGTTACTTTAGTCACCAAAAACAGGATTTTACAATCATAACCAAATTTAAAGAAAAATATGAATAAAAAGGCGGCCATTTTGAATTTCAAGATGGCCACCATCTGAAACACTTTAGTTGTACCCTATTGCTTTAGTTTAATGGCTAATGTAATTTTAGCCACAAAAATCATGATTTGACGACATTCACAGCCAAAGTTAAAGAAAAATATAACTTAAATGGCGTCCATTTTAAAATCCAAGATGGCAGCCCTCTGCCACATCTGACAGGTTGCCAACATAGTTTTTCTTGTTCCTGCGAGTCTTATTTAGGTATCTAGCTAGGTGGCATGTTCTAATCATTTATTTTCTACGGGACTTAATTTTTGGTCAAGCTCCCCGGCTATTCTTTCAACATGATTTTCACACAAAAGACATGTTCTTGAAGAATTACTAATGTTCCACCACCACAAGAGCTAAATGTGATAGTGATACACATTCAACTTACTCTATGAAAAAAAACTTAAATTCAAATTTTTCTTGATCGTCTGCTTAAATTTTCGTCTGCTGCTCCACCGCCATTTTACCCTCCAATAGATAACCAATGATTGCACCACAATACTTTTCTTAGAACGTACTGTAGTGACAATTTGTATGGGGACAAGAGCTCACTAACTATGAACACAAGGTTGGCGACACTAGCTTTTGCGAGAGAGGGCACTTGACCATTTTATCTTGACATCTCAAAACGTTAGATTCTCTGTCAGTTTTCTTAAAAAGATAATACCTTTGCTGGGGAAAGTTTTGTATACACCACCTGGATTCTTAATCACTAGATATGCACAAAAAGTGACAAGTCAACAAATTTTGGGAGCAAATAGTGTAAGGTAAAATCATATTTGGCAGTGTGGATAGATTACTATGATAGATGTTGGAAGAGCATTCTTTACATGTAAGAACACTTTCCTTAAATTTCAAATTGTCCATTCATTTTTGTTGTACCTTATTTGATCAATTAGACTGCAAGGAGACAATCAACCTGAGACAAGCAGCTAAGCCAATGATGGAGATAATGCTTATCATAGTTTGCATATTTCTCCTCAAGCTATCCATGATAGAGTTGACCATTGGTACAGTCTGCTGGATAGCTAACATTACTTGGTGTTATGCGGTAGCTGGGCCTTAGTAGGATTCAGTAGGATTAGAAGGCACTTTATTGCATTGAAGGTTCTGTGAACAAAACTACAGGGTTGCTGTACCCGTTAGAGGGTCAATAAATAACTGCTTAAAACTGCATAAACAACTTATTATTTTTGATTGGTAGAGGGCACTGTTCGTCAGCTTGCCTGCATGTTTTAAGGTGCTCTTCAATATCTTTTTAAAATCTGTGATTTAAACTACCTTCAACTTGCCATCCAAGCTCCATTTTTACTGCAAGGTGTTACTAGTGATTTTATTAGTGTGTTTGGTGATTATTGTGAGTTTTCAACGTCGGAGATCCTGTTTTTGAGTGAAGATTGTGTGTGAGTACTGTACCTTTTGTAATTGCCTATATTGCACATGTAGACACACAGTGTGTACGACATGGCCGCCACCTGTTTTCTACCAAAGGCTATGCTTTGCTTAGCGTTGCTGCTCTCTTGTCATTCTCCAAAACTACCGAACATTACTGTGGTTGATCTTACAACCATAGCATCATCGAACTTTCATCAGAAAATGACATTCCATCCTGCCATTTTTGGTGTACCAAGCATCCGCCCATCAGTATCACACCTGTGCTCTACGGGATTCAGCCATTCCCGCATACCATTGATGAAATGGTCAAAACATGGTTACATCAGTCTTTGTGTACCTGGCCATGATCCACCTGTGATGAAAAAAAGTCTGCAAGAAATGTCGTATCATATCTGTCCCCCTGGGAATAATTCTGATATTTGTAATTATCATCCTATTTCCATCTGCTCTGCTGTAGGTAAGGTTTTAGAACGTATGGTTGCTAATCGACTTTCTGACCATTTATTCACTTTTAAACTTTTGTCTGATGCCCAACATGGCTTTTTACCTGGTCGTTCATGTACTACCCAAGTCTCTAGATTATTTCATGACTGGTCAGCTGCCCTGGACAAGCGTCAGCCACCTAGGGTTGATGCTATATTTTTGGACTGGGCTCGTACTTTTGACAAGGTGCCCCACAATAGGCTCATCAGCAAATTACATAAGAAGAGTTATTCAATGTTGTATTGATTAATCTTATGAAGTTTAGTGTCCATTGTTCAATATTTACAAGTTGGTTGAATAACTTTTGGATTTTAGTAACTTCATGAGTCACCCATTACTACACTCCTTAATTTTTGTAAAGTTAGTGTTTCGATCATTAGTGTTGTTATTAACACGCTTATTAAGTTGTTCGTTGGTGTTGTTTTTAACACGCTTATTAAGTTGTTCGTTGGTGTTGTTATTAACACAGTTATTTAGTTGTTCGTTGGTGTTGTTATTAACACGCTTGTTTAAATGTTTGTTGGTGCTGTCGGTGTCGTTGTTGTTGACATGCTTGTCCCTCGGTCCTGTTGGTAACATGCTCTAGAGGATCTTGGTCTTGTTTGATTACTAGTTGGATTGCGTGTTGGTAACACCCTTATTTAAATGTTTGTTGGTGCTGTCGGTGTCGTTCGCTGTTGACAGGCTTGTCCCTCGGTGTTGTTGGTAACACGCTCTAGAGGATCTTGGTCTTGTTTGATTACTAGTTGGATTGCGTGTTGGTAACACCCTTATTTAAATGTTTGTTGGTGCTGTCGGTGTCGTTTGCTGTTGACAGGCTTGTCCCTCGGTGTTGTTGGTAACACGCTCTAGAGGATCTTGGTCTTGTTTGATTACTAGAACACGTAATCCTCATCTGAAGTATCGTTGTCTGGTGCCGCGGTGTATGATGTCTTGTCGCTGATGGCATTGGCTTGTGATTGTTGTTGGCCCTGCTCCTTCTTGCTTCTCAAAAAATGACATTTTCTGCTCGGTACTCACTGTTGTTTTTCTGCTGCATCGCACCAGCCTATCTACATGAAGATCGACGAACTGCCGAGCCGTGGCCGAGTCGGACTAAACCATTCTGTGAAAGGCAGTGCAGCAATGCGTGGATGCTGTCCGTTTATAATACCCGCCGTTTGCGCATAAAGCTTGCACGCACTGTGGCGGCCATCTTGGATTTGGGATTTTGAGGCATTATGGGACATTTTTGAGCTTGGCATACAGCAAATTCGAGCTCAGCACCCCTCAATACCCCTTTAAAGCTTTTATGCCATAAATTAACACAATTTGCCTTCAGGGTTGATTTTTTTTGAAAATTTACCCAGTCTATATTGGGCCCTTTACTTCATCGCGATTTATGGAGCGTCATGTCCCACAGTAGCGAGTTTTCGGAACATGCTGTGTGCCACAAATCTAATCTGTCTGGGGTTTTTTCGTTTTGTTTTTTTCGGGGGCGGTAAGAGCGTAGGCCTCTTTTTAGTTTATTCTCATCTGAATTGGTCCTGTAAACTTTCTGGTCAATAGGCTGCACCAAAAGGGAGCACTAAACGTGAACGTGAACGTCAAAAAAGTGTATTGTTTATTGTCTCTTTGGGCTTATTGCATCTCGCGAAATTTTAACGACACAATTTCTGACTGTTCATGTTCACGCTGCTAGGAACAAACCTCCATACATGCCATATCTCTGACCCCTATAACGTACAAACTAAATAAAAACGGTAAATTCGTCCTCACTCCTTAATACTTCTCTAACTTATTTCACTTTCAGAAAGCATGTCAAGTTATTTTTAGGGTTCGTTAAGTCCAGTTTGGGTCAATTTTGTAATAGACAAACTCCTAAAAATGTACCCCATTCAGCCGCATGAGGGCTCTTTTGTTAACATTATCTCCAGTAAAAAAAACGACGGGACGATTGCTAAAGTAGGCTACAAAATGGATTTTGCAAAATGTACATTCTGAAACCTGACCGACACACTGCTCTAACCAATTTTGTGAATGGACTTATTCAAAAGGAAACTTAATGTCGTTTTGCTTCACAACTTTGGCCAAATGCAAAGTTCTTTTTTTACAGCTTCCAAACAGCCTTTAACGTACGTGTATAAGTTTTTCCGTGATGGGGTAAACTGTGAAACTGCAACACTATACCTCCATGAACAGACCGTATTCTAAAACGGTATTCATGTACTCATTTGAGTTTACTGGCAAAACTTATACGAAAAGAATCACAATGTATACACTCTCTTCTTGTAAATAATTTGTTCTATAAAGATAGTGTCCATAGTTTAAAAACAGCAAGATACGTTTTGCATCAATAGTGCAATTTCTGTATGGAGATTTATTGTAAGTCCGAGGTCGCCACCCACTTTCAATCTAAAGTGGTCCCATGGCGACCTCCTTCACCAAGCCTGTTTCAAAACCAGACAACACGCCACTCACAATACACTGACCAGAATGTAAGGAGAGGTTGGGCTCTATTTGACATGCTTACTTTATTTGTGTAAGCCCCCCCCCCCCTCCCAAACCCCAAAATGTTATTAATTGTAAAGTTCCCTTAGACACCTTACAGGCCTATAGCCCTACCCAACCTATAGCCCTACCCAATGTTTCAAATTATAAAGCTTCCGTATGATCCCATCCTTAATGAATTTTTATGTCGTTTTTGTCCTTGTGCCCTTTTGTGCCTTTGTTATTTTTATTGTCCGGATCGCCTTTAGATAGTGATTATTTTCGCTTTTTGGTTATCCGCAGGCTTGTTCTCTGTGTAGTCTTATTTTTTATTGCCTATTCTTGGTATGTATTGTTTGCCTGGAAATAAATAAATAAAATAAATAAAATATTAAAAAAATTCCTTTTAGTGCTGCAATGGATCTCAAAACTTTATGCTCCAACTACATGGTTCTGCAGGACGACCTACATATCACGTACTACAACAGCTCAAAATGAATTGCATACTTCGCCGATACAGAGGAAAGCGTGGTGGAAGGAGGAAGAAGAATTTGATCCACTCCATTCCAGTTCGCATATCCAGTTATCCGCCCCGGTGTGAACTATATCAATCTGGGATAATGCAACAAAGTTTCCTTGGACGCAACGATAACTTCGAGAGACAATCCGGGGCTAACCTTGCAAACCTTGTGAAGATCCCCAAGGTTAAATCAACAAGGTTAAATCATGGTTAAATGCCCAATCCTGTGTCAATAAGCTAGATGAGATACGGCTACTTGTGTTGGAGAGTAATCCTGACTTCCTTGGAATCTCCGAAACTTGGCTTCATGATGGGATCGACAGCTCTGAAATCAACATCCCAAATTATGAACTACTGCGCAAGGACAGAGATGACCGACACGGCGGTGTTGCAATATATTTTCACAGTAGATTGGAAGTCAACCAAGTTCATCTCCCAAATATTCATTGCGTCAAATTGGAAACCCTGTGGATTAAGCTGAAACTACCAAATACAAGACCAATTTACACCGGTATAGTTTATGGACCGATTATATGCAACAAATTTTTTGAGGAACTTGAAGTAGTCTTTGACGAAGTTATCTGCCTTGGTGATTTTAACTGTGATTCTCTTAAACCAAATGACTGGCAATGGAAAAAGCTTCATGGCATAATGTCAACGCGTCAGCTATCTCAAGTTATTTCAAAACCTACTCGTATAACTTGTACCTCAGAGACACTAATAGACCATATCTGGACCGCTCGACTTGAAATGTACTGTATCAATGGTGTTATTATGCTATACGTAAATTGTAAAAAGATTCCAAAGGGGCCTGCTCGTAATATCAGGGCACGGTCTTATCGTACCTTTAAAGAAATTGATTTTATCAATGATCTCAGAAATGCTTCTTTTAATGATGTTGATATGTCCAACAGCCCTGACCAGGCGCTGGCGTGGTGTGTTTTTGAAGGTATTTTTATTCGTATATGTGATAAACACGCTCCTTTTAAACAAATTAAAGTTCATATCAAGGCTCCTAGCTGGCTCAATGGTGATTACATTTTTCTCAGGAAAAAGTTGGAGCAAGCTAAAATTCATGCTCAAAGCACTCAATCTCCCACAGGTACGCCTATCGAGATTTTAGAAACACGACCAATAATCTGGCCAAAAGGTTGAAATGTGAATTTTATGAATCATCTATTAGAACTGCTGGCTCTGACACAGGTAAATTATGGAAGGTCATTAAAAGTATTCTGCCTAGCACTAAAAAGGTCAGCATAAACAATATTAGGTCCGGACATGAAATTTTAACTGATGGATGGATCTGCCATTGCTAATGAGTTTAACAATTTTTTGCTAGTATCGGCAGGATATTAACTGATACCCTGATTCAGCAGAGTTCAGTTGACTTGGTCAGCTCATGTACCCAGGACACAGAGCCAGTGGAGGAGCCGTTTCATTTTGTGGGTGTGGTGCCATGTGAGGTAAGCCTTTTGCTACGTGACCTTGATACCACCAAGGCTACTGGTCTTGATGGTTTTGGCCCCAGGCTGTTGAAGGTGGGGTACAGACAACTTGCGACACCGCTTACTCACATCATGAACTTGAGCCTGTCCACTGGCTCTGTGCCATCTGCCTGGAAACTTAGTCGTATATCACCTATTTTTGGCGAGCTGCTTTAGCAGAATGCGAGCCTATGTAATACCGATTTTGTCCGTCCGTCCGTCCGGCCGTCCGCATTTAGACTTTTTGATAGTTTGTTGTGTAAAATAATTGTTTTTACCCTCATTTGCAGTTTATTTGTCTCACACACACAGCCATAATGTGGTTGGATCCATAGTTTGCAAATGGAAATTGTTTAAAAATGTTAGTTTTCAGAGTACAGTATTACCCTCTGGAAATTAAACAGCTTCCTTGTGTTTAAAAATGTTAAAGTTTTCAGGGTACAGTGTTACTCTCTGGAAATTAAACAGCTACCTTGTGTTTAAAAATGTTAAAGTTTTCAGGGTACAGTGTTACCCTCTGGAAATTAAACAGCTTCCTTTGAGTAATCTTTGAGTAACGGTTTTGCAATGAGCTTTGAATGTGGTTGGATAAGTGTGCAAATGGAAATTGTTTAAAAATGTTAAAGTTTTCAGGGTATAGTATACTTTTCTGGAAATTAAACAGCTTATACATTTCTGGTTTTTCAAATAATGTTGAAGTTTTTTGGAATAACAAAAAATGTTAAAGTTTTTTTTTTCAAGCTCGAACATTGACATCTGGATTTAAAAGAAACAAACTCAAATTAAATGTTTTGAAATCATTTGTTAAAACAAAAATCAAACTCTGTCACTGGTTCCAGTTGAATGAGCTGAAACAATGAAGAACATGAAAGACATTAAATGGTCATAACTCCTTATTGCGATGATGTACTGACTTGAAACTGAAGTCAAACATTGCTTCTTACATGTGGATTCATATGAAAAGATAAAACTCAAAGAATTAATCACAGGTTTTAGTTGAATGAGCTAAAACAATGAAAAACATCAAATGGTCATAACTCCTTATTGTAAAGATGTACTGACTTGAAACTTAAGTCAAACATTGCTTCTTACATGTAGATTCATATGAAAAGATAAAACTCAAAGAATTAATCACAGGTTTCAGTTGAATGAGCTGAAACAATGAAGAACATGAAAAACATTAAATGGTCATAACTCCTTATTGCAATGATGTACCGACTTGAAACTTAAGTCAAACATTGCTTCTTACATGTAGATTCATATGAAAAGATCAAACTTAAAGAATTAATCACAGGTTTTAGTTGAATGAGCTAAAACAATGAAAAACATCAAATGGTCATAACTCCTTATTGCAATGATGTACTGACTTGAAACTTAAGTCAAACATTGCTTCTTACATGTAGATTCATATGAAAAGATAAAACTTAAAGAATTAATCACAGGTTTTAGTTGAATGAGCTAAAACAATGAAAAACATCAAATGGTCATAACTCCTTATTGTAAAGATGTACTGACTTGAAACTTAAGTCAAACATTGCTTCTTACATGTAGATTAATATGAAGAGATAAAACTTAAAGAATTAATCACTAGTTTCAGTTGAATGAGCTTAAAAAATGAACAAATTGAATAGGCATAACTCCTTATTTCCATGATGTACTGACTTGAAACCTAAATCAAATATTACTTTTAACATAAAGATGCATATGAAAGGATAAAACTCAACGAGTGCATCACTGAAGAGTGCAAAGTTTTAATCAAATAATTATTGCTGCTTAGATGCATATAATATGAATAGATAAAACTCAAAGATCACTGGTTCCAGTTGAATGAGCTAAATCAATGAAAACCTTAAATGGTCATTACTTCATACTTGTCAACGTCCCCACCCCTTTGACCATCAGTTGATCAAATGATTGGTTTTTCTGTCAGTCATTGGTTCTATCTGGTGATCAGCAGCTCGCCATGGCAGCTTCGCTGTTCTAGTTAAAGAAGGCAATAAACTAAACATCAATAACTATCAGCCAATTTCTGTTATTCCAACCTGCATGAAAATTTTTGAGAAACTCGTCCATAAACAGTTGTTAGGCTTCATGGAACAAAATGAAATTCTAACAGAGAACCAGTCTAGCTTTAGACCTATGCACTCCACACAAACTTGTCTTCTTAATGTTTTTAATTACCTCCTGGAAAATATGAACTCGGGGTACCTCACGGGAGCAGTCTTTCTGGATCTAAAGAAAGCGTTTGACGCTGTTCACCATGAACATCTTCTCAACAAGCTAAAAAATATTGGAGTGCAGGGTCTGGAGCTCGACTGGTTATCATCTTATCTAAATGGTCGCAAACAGGTGACACAAATTTTTTGCTAGTATCGGCAGGATATTAACTGATACCCTGATTCAGCAGAGTTCAGTTGACTTGGTCAGCTCATGTACCCAGGACACAGAGCCAGTGGAGGAGCCGTTTCATTTTGTGGGTGTGGTGCCATGTGAGGTAAGCCTTTTGCTACGTGACCTTGATACCACCAAGGCTACTGGTCTTGATGGTTTTGGCCCCAGGCTGTTGAAGGTGGGGTACAGACAACTTGCGACACCGCTTACTCACATCATGAACTTGAGCCTGTCCACTGGCTCTGTGCCATCTGCCTGGAAACTTAGTCGTATATCACCTATTTTTGGCGAGCTGCTTTAGCAGAATGCGAGCCTATGTAATACCGATTTTGTCCGTCCGTCCGTCCGGCCGTCCGCATTTAGACTTTTTGATAGTTTGTTGTGTAAAATAATTGTTTTTACCCTCATTTGCAGTTTATTTGTCTCACACACACAGCCATAATGTGGTTGGATCCATAGTTTGCAAATGGAAATTGTTTAAAAATGTTAGTTTTCAGAGTACAGTATTACCCTCTGGAAATTAAACAGCTTCCTTGTGTTTAAAAATGTTAAAGTTTTCAGGGTACAGTGTTACTCTCTGGAAATTAAACAGCTACCTTGTGTTTAAAAATGTTAAAGTTTTCAGGGTACAGTGTTACCCTCTGGAAATTAAACAGCTTCCTTTGAGTAATCTTTGAGTAACGGTTTTGCAATGAGCTTTGAATGTGGTTGGATAAGTGTGCAAATGGAAATTGTTTAAAAATGTTAAAGTTTTCAGGGTATAGTATACTTTTCTGGAAATTAAACAGCTTATACATTTCTGGTTTTTCAAATAATGTTGAAGTTTTTTGGAATAACAAAAAATGTTAAAGTTTTTTTTTTCAAGCTCGAACATTGACATCTGGATTTAAAAGAAACAAACTCAAATTAAATGTTTTGAAATCATTTGTTAAAACAAAAATCAAACTCTGTCACTGGTTCCAGTTGAATGAGCTGAAACAATGAAGAACATGAAAGACATTAAATGGTCATAACTCCTTATTGCGATGATGTACTGACTTGAAACTGAAGTCAAACATTGCTTCTTACATGTGGATTCATATGAAAAGATAAAACTCAAAGAATTAATCACAGGTTTTAGTTGAATGAGCTAAAACAATGAAAAACATCAAATGGTCATAACTCCTTATTGTAAAGATGTACTGACTTGAAACTTAAGTCAAACATTGCTTCTTACATGTAGATTCATATGAAAAGATAAAACTCAAAGAATTAATCACAGGTTTCAGTTGAATGAGCTGAAACAATGAAGAACATGAAAAACATTAAATGGTCATAACTCCTTATTGCAATGATGTACCGACTTGAAACTTAAGTCAAACATTGCTTCTTACATGTAGATTCATATGAAAAGATCAAACTTAAAGAATTAATCACAGGTTTTAGTTGAATGAGCTAAAACAATGAAAAACATCAAATGGTCATAACTCCTTATTGCAATGATGTACTGACTTGAAACTTAAGTCAAACATTGCTTCTTACATGTAGATTCATATGAAAAGATAAAACTTAAAGAATTAATCACAGGTTTTAGTTGAATGAGCTAAAACAATGAAAAACATCAAATGGTCATAACTCCTTATTGTAAAGATGTACTGACTTGAAACTTAAGTCAAACATTGCTTCTTACATGTAGATTAATATGAAGAGATAAAACTTAAAGAATTAATCACTAGTTTCAGTTGAATGAGCTTAAAAAATGAACAAATTGAATAGGCATAACTCCTTATTTCCATGATGTACTGACTTGAAACCTAAATCAAATATTACTTTTAACATAAAGATGCATATGAAAGGATAAAACTCAACGAGTGCATCACTGAAGAGTGCAAAGTTTTAATCAAATAATTATTGCTGCTTAGATGCATATAATATGAATAGATAAAACTCAAAGATCACTGGTTCCAGTTGAATGAGCTAAATCAATGAAAACCTTAAATGGTCATTACTTCATACTTGTCAACGTCCCCACCCCTTTGACCATCAGTTGATCAAATGATTGGTTTTTCTGTCAGTCATTGGTTCTATCTGGTGATCAGCAGCTCGCCATGGCAGCTTCGCTGTTCTAGTTAAAGAAGGCAATAAACTAAACATCAATAACTATCAGCCAATTTCTGTTATTCCAACCTGCATGAAAATTTTTGAGAAACTCGTCCATAAACAGTTGTTAGGCTTCATGGAACAAAATGAAATTCTAACAGAGAACCAGTCTAGCTTTAGACCTATGCACTCCACACAAACTTGTCTTCTTAATGTTTTTAATTACCTCCTGGAAAATATGAACTCGGGGTACCTCACGGGAGCAGTCTTTCTGGATCTAAAGAAAGCGTTTGACGCTGTTCACCATGAACATCTTCTCAACAAGCTAAAAAATATTGGAGTGCAGGGTCTGGAGCTCGACTGGTTATCATCTTATCTAAATGGTCGCAAACAGGTGACACAAATTGGTGAAAACTATTCCCCCTCTACTGTAGTGACTTGCAGTGTGCCTCAGGGTTCTGTGCTTGGGCCCCTTCTTTTTACATTGTACATGAATGATTTTGCCAATATTCTTCCGATAGACTCTAAAATGTATTGTTATGCTGATGACACAGCTATTTTTACTCGTGCTAAATCTATTGGTCTTATTAACAGAGCCCTCAACGCAGATATGATTGAGGTTTCCAAATGGCTGCAGACTACTTTTTTAAACTCTTAATACAAGCAAAACTAAAAGTATGTTATTTGGTACTCAAGCTAAACTTCGCCGTATTGAAGAAAGTTTACATGTGAAGATCGGTTCCAATACCATTTACAATGTTGATCATTTTAAGTACTTAGGTGTCTGGCTAGATCAATCTTTATCTTGGAGTGTGCACATTGAGAAAATTACTAAGATTTTTAATAAACGTGTGGGGGTTCTCCGGAGGATTGTTCTTCCCCAAAATACTTTAAACCTGCTGTACAAAACTCTGATTCTCTCTCACTTTGATTATTGTGATGCTGTTTGGGGCAACTCGGCCAAAGTTTTTCTTTCAAAACTTGATACAATCCAAAACAGTGCTGGTAAAGCTATACTTTTCCTCCCCTGGAGAACTTCAACACACACTATTTTATCTACTCTTGGCTGGGAGTCTTTAAGTGCCAGGAGAAATTTTCACTTAAACATTTAGTAATGTTTTTAATTATGCCGCCACTGCCCACTCATACAGCACCAGATCTGGCTCACAAGGTAATTTAGTTCCCCCTCTACTTAAAACCAACTCAGGTAAACGTAAATTTTCTGCTCGTGGGGTCAACTCATTTAACCAACTCCCCTTACACTGAAAAATCCTTCGCCATGCACTGTTGCAAGTTTTAAGGTTCAATACAAAAATTTGATTTTCTAATATATGGGGCTTGTGGTGTTTTTCCTGGCTGGACCAGAATTTTAATCATTGTCTATTTTGTATTTTGCTTGTTGTAAAGTTTTTGTGCTGTTGAGTGTTGTGGTATACATGTAATTATCCATAGTCTTTATTTAAATTTGGCTGTTGGTCTATTTGTAATACATGTATTAATTAATGTTTTTATAAACATATTTTTATATTAATACAATTTTGAAATTTTAATGTGTATGTAGTTGCTGGGCACCTCTGAAAAACAGTGTTTCACTGAGAGGTTTCCCCAGGGTAAAGAAGAAATAACAAATAAACAAATAAATAATAATAACTAAATTGTCTAAATTTTGTTATTGTTTTTTATGCTGATTTAGATCGAGATGGATTCTGTCCCAATGAGGTCAAAGACTCCAAGTGTTAAGTACACAAGCAAACATGTCAGTATTGATCCAAAGCCAAGAGACTCATTTCTTGATGAAAATAATGCCCTCCTCAACTGGCAACTTAAGATGATGGAAAGGAAGAAGCAACAAGGCTATATCTCAAGTAAGAACCAATAATTACTGGTTAATCTCTTGTTTGGTCTACTTTTTTCCATCTACGTACTTTTGATTTCCTGTTTGCTGAGTTTTTAATCTTGTGTTTTTTTTTTGTCTATTAGGATACATGTACCTGTATACTACATACGACAAGTAGAAACTTTGTTCGCACTAAATGGCGTAAACAGCCTCTTTATTCCAATTTAGTGAGCAGATAATTACATGTTCTTAAAACAGATTTTCGGTGTGGGACCATCCATGATAATTTTTCTCATGAATGCAACCATTTAGCCAAACTGAATTTCAAAACTGAAAGCAACTCTTAGCACTACTTTGTGTATAATACAATGGTTAGAAAATCTAACCTAACCAACTGTCCACATGCTGTGATTGACTGTAGAAAAACATCCATATTAATACAGGATAGTTCAAAGCTAGTTCCGACTGGATACACGTTAACAAGTTGAGTAAATAAATAATAAATAGCTGCGCAATGTGGTGCTGGCCTGTAGATTCTCTCCCAGACACAACCTATGATCAAGGCCACTTAACCATCAAAAACTTTCATAGACACGGGGCTTTTATGCTCAGTATTTTATGGGGCTAACTTTATTGTTTTTCCAAGTGCCTCGTCGACATTGAAATGTCACAATTAAGTTTGAAAACTTATCTTACAAACCAAACCGAAAAAAAAACAAAAAAAAAAACACTTTTATCTACTAGGCTCTCTAACAACTAATTGGGGATAGATCATTATTTTCATCTTCGGGTAATAATTCAAGTTTGCATGTATGTACTTGCCTGTTCTATTGTAGAGCCTTCCTTTCACAGGTAAGCAGAAGAAAAAAAATGTAGATCTTAGAGATCTATGCTAATTACATTACAATACAATAATCGTTATTAGATTCCAAAAAGGGTAATTCAAATGCTTGCATCAAGTAAAAACATTGACACATTAAAAACATTAAAAAACAGACAAGGGCTATATACATGTACAACTAGACATGATTGCAGTTGTGCACAAATAAATAGCTGTTTTGTTAATAACATTTTCAAATTTCTGAAATGAATTTGAAATTCTTTCTTATTCACAGCGGTTATGACCAATCCAGCCAAAAAAACAAAACAAAAATTTAAAGGTGCAAAAAGGAAAAAATCATAAACAAGAACTTGCCAATATCTAACAACCAACAAAGTTTCAACTTGATCGCACCATTACTTCGGAGTTACAACTTTAATGCCACATCACGTGACCCCCAAACACGTCATTGATCTGACAACTTCACACATACGATACCTGCCTGACAATCAACATTTGTGTAAATTTAAAAATTGTGTAAATTTGCCTCTAGCTACCGGGCAACCTCGGTATAGTCTAGTTGGTAAGACACTGCTCTAGAATTGCAAGGGTTGTGGGTTCAAATCCCAACCGAGTAACATGCCTGTGAGATTTTTTCACAGGACTCGGGGAAGTACTGAGGATACAGTGCTAACACACATCGGTGTATGGGTAAAAAACCAAAATTAATACTCATTCAAATTGTTTTAATGTAGTTATTCACAGTGGTTTGAATTATGAGTTGTTTATCAACATATATTTCAATACGCTGACATAGTTAAATTTGTCTGAATTGTTATTGGGAAATGATATGAAACATTGAAACTGCTTTAAAACACTTGTAATTTACAAAATGGTTGTAAATCATTTATTGTGTTTGTTTCAGAGTTGCTTGAGATGCCAAAGTCTTCATTAGTGATGAATAAAGCTGATGACTATCGCCAAACACAAGAGCAACGGTACCTTATTGAAAGATCAATACCAGCATTGGACTATGGGAAAGGATGTAAGTTATTACTGTTTAAAAACAAATTTGGAAGCTAAATGGAATGCATAATTAAATATTTTCATATACAAGACATTAGCATTCATAAATTTCTGTGAAAGCCATGTGCTATTCAGTCAAATTTGATCGCAATTGAACAATTAATCATTTTAATAAATTCGAATTATTTTCATTATGTGCCTGCAATTGTCCATTCAAATGTTGATTACCTTTTGGGTTTACATGTATTCAGGTACTTTTAAAACCACTAAAAAAACTACTATCAAGATGGTAGAAAATTTCTATATTTTATTGTGCTTTCTGTCTTTATAACTATTGTGTTTTGGTGTTGAAAGTTGTATTTATTTAACACTTAAAAGGTCGGTATTCTGTAAAAATTTCCATTCCCACAGCTTTATTGTTATGTGTTACATCTCTTTGGACCTCCTTGCCCAGTGCATCTTTTCCTCTATCCTGATTTACTTTTATTTTAATTTGTTTCTTTCTCATATTATGGAAACGTTTTCCCGGATTTGTCTCATAAAAGAATTGACCACAAACGAACTCCCACACCACGTTGTGTGCAGAGGCCACTGACTTCATTGGGCGGATAGTTCCATTATTTGAATGGGTACATTAACTTAGACACAATAAGGGTGATAGGCACAGTACGTAATACTACGGAGACAAACATTGTTTTTTGATGTGCAGAACAGCTACTTATAGACTTACTTACTGAATGAAACTATACACCACACAATAAATATTCAAATGGTCACAAATAAGTTAATAAAAAAGTACTAAACTTACTTTTTTGATCGAACTGGTTGTATGATGGTTTTAGGGTGTTTTTGTAGATGATTTGCGATCAATATAGAAAAAAAACTAACTCATATTTGAAACAGAAAGCATGAGAACGCGACAAGATAAGTACATGAAATTTGGCCCGGTTGAAAAATTCATCTTTCTACCCTGCCACTTTAGCGGTACGATCCAG